>NC_069122.1:62131796-62392007 GCF_026914265.1 Mya arenaria
CTTACCATTTCATTACCGGTACTCTTGTTGTGCAGAGTACGCTTGGAACCAGACAACTACAATACCTGGTTTTCTTTTTGTTATCTCTCATGTCTATGCGGGCTACGATAATCATTAAAACATGATAACGTGAAACTAATTTGTGCCCAATAAGTGATAACGGTTAGTATAATAGGTATAGTGTGCATGCTTGGGTATCCAATTAAATATTATTGACTTTGGGAAAATAAAGTCAGTGGTATCTTACATTTTTTTCATTATTTTAATATGTTGTAAAAAGGTTTGTAAACATTGCTTTTAACAGTTATAAATCAATGCTCATCATTTTAGAAGAAATAGTATTGGTCTTACACGATATACGTAAATAGAAAGTGTTCTATTATTTTTTAATAAAGGCGTGGCTATATTTCAGTCTAGTGATGATAGTAATAATAGGAACAGGTAGTCTACAAACATTATCAAGGAGCATCAGCTTTTTCATCATGGTTACTGGCAACATGACGGTATATGAGCGGTGCTGTATGGAATAAGAAACTAGAGCTCAAGTTGTTTTAGAATCACCAATTTCATCGTTTAATTATTCACTATATAATTCCCTATACTACTTTAAATATATAAATTAAAATCATCAAAGGGAAATGTATATATAATGAGATAGAAAGTGATCTTGAGTATATTTTTAGCTCGACTATTCGAGGAGTAAAGAAGCTTTACTACTCGCCATGAGTGGTCGTTATTTAGTCCGGAATAACTCCATATTAACACTATATACAAGTCATGGCCCTTGATTTACTGTTTTATTTTTTACGTTTTTTATTGCTTTTGACAGGCACATTTTTATATTTTAACCAGGTTTTCACAAAGGGAAACTTGGTTTTCGGAATAACGTGCTTCTTTGTTCGGGCTGGCCGGCTTGGCGTCAAATTCACCTATGGTATCAAATCAATGAATCAGGTTTGACATAATTGTAGTACACAAACTTGGTAATCATGAAGAGTGTATTGAGACCTTTCATCGGATTGCGTTTTTGGGTCCCTTGGATCAAGGTCACTATCACCATAAATAGGAAAAGGGTTGGTTCTAAATAACTTTAGTTAGGGTTTACATATTGTGACCAAACTTGGTATATAGGAAAAGTTTATAGAGACCTTTCATGGGATTTTGTTTCGGGCCCCGAGAGTCGTGGTCAAGTTCAAGGTCACTGTTGCTTTAAAAATGGTAAGCACTGAATGACCTATGTTAGGGTTCACATATTGTGACCACACTTGGTATGTAGGAAGAGTTTATGGAGGACTTCCATGGGATTGTATTTGAGGCTCCTAGGGTCAAGGACAAGGTCACTGTTACTAAAAATAAGGAAACAAAGTTGAGACTGAACCTCACAACAAAGTCCGAAGTTCTTCTGTCAATCATTGAATAACTGTTTTTTTCGCATCGTGGCGTTTCTTGTTTACTTTTGTTGCTTTTGACAGGCACATATTACATCATTATTGTGTTATTTTTTAAGACAAAGCGGCGTGAAGTCGAGCGCGCTGTCTTACGAGAGCTCTCGTTTATTAATTATTGATTAAAAATATTACCAGCGACTAGTTACATATTCGTATTATAGCACTTTAAACGTTTTGGATAGTAATGATACAGTTATATAACGTTTATTCATTATGAACCAGTTTAAGGTAACATGCCGAAAGAAAAGAAAGAGGGTAACCATGGAAAATCAAGGCAGTCCGTTGCTTTACTTGGACCTACTGGACTGGTTTCCGCGGAACTTCTGGATCATGTTAGAACTAAGATGACATCCGACTTTATGAGGGACCATCTGCAAAGTCTACAAAATGATATGCAACAAAGGGTCTTACAAAGTCAAAATTGCATGGCAACTCTTAAAAATACACGAGGTATTACAATAAACTGTTTTATCTACATACCTGTCTGTTGGCTTGTTTTGGTTTATTTATCATCAGGCGTTTTTGATACTGCTATTTGGTTGTATATTAGTTTTCTAATTTTGTTTAAAACCCTGACGTTTGAACGCATACATTTTGCGAAAATAAAGCTTTCTGACGATGCTTTTTAGAACCAATGTATCGCTTTGTTTCTAAGGAACACGCTCCAGAAGTTTTGTATGTACCGACGTTTTACTTTCTCCTAGCTTACTGTGTTCGAAATATGATATAATGAGCCTTTTGCTCTCAAGTTAACCGAAAGCCGAACAAAAACTAATCATTATTTTGAATTTTGTAGGTTTTGCAGATTCTGTCGTGGCAAATAGGTATCTGATAGCCTTTGACTACTTCTTCATGGGTTGGACAACACTTCTCAATTATCCAAAAACCTCGGTTGATAATGAAAATGACTGTAAACAAATAATGGATGGAATCCACAACTATGCGTGTGGTGCTATTCTTGTTGGACATATGGCCAGTCAGTTTCCATTATCCGGATCAATTATTGATATTTTCACAAACTACCTGAGGGTTTGTCCAAATGATTTTCTAGCGGAATTCTTAAAACTTAAGTGTGAACTCAGCAGATCCATTGGAGACGAAGATGTTGACAGCTCAAAGGATTATGCGGCCACAAAGACGAATATAAGAAGTCTTGAGTTATTTGCCCATAAGTTAGAGACATACAAAGACGTTGACATGGGAAAGTGTACTTTGATTGATACCTACTTGAAACTGGCGTCTCTGTATGCTGTTTCGGATCAAAGTGAAAGATCAAGGTATCTTTTCCAGCTTTGTCATGACCTTGACCCTGCAAACGTCGAGGCCATGTATGGCATTGCTTATCATTGCTGGCGTACTGACCCAGAGAAAGCCAAAGAGCATCTTACGAAGTTCATCGATACTGCACATATACATCAGGACCACAGTCCACAAGTTAGATACCTCTTGGGTATTATTCACAGAGTATTTGGAAACAACGTCAGCCTTGCAAGGAAATATTACGCACTTGGTGAAGAAGCTGAAAACAAAATACTACCCTTTAATGACAAGACACCGCATCATTTCAAGCGGTTTCTAAATTTAATGATTAAAGCTGGTCTTCATGAGGACTTACAAAGCATTATAAGTTTGATGTGAGATGTCATCATTTTTGTTTAAATCGAAAATAACCTTTATAGGATTACGGCGAAGACTACCATTTGACATTCGTATAATATATCTCATTCGGTAAAAACAAACCATTCGTAGCTAGAACTCAGTCGAATCTTTTTATGTGACAGATAATTATTGAAATCGTATTTCTTTTCGAACAATTTAGTAAAACTGGGTTCTATTATGTCAAAATATGGTCATATTTTTCAATATGTGAAGACCGTTATAATCACACATTTTAGACTTATTTCAGTTATACCTTAATAATATTAGTGTTTGCCCTACATTTACAGCCAATCATGGGCGCTAGATTTTTTTTAATGTTTAGTTCCTTATCTGTGAAGAATCGTAACTATTTCCTGAAGACGACTCTTCATGATTAAGTTAATTGCTATAACTGCGCATGCCTGGTGTTTGGCATATATGAAGAAAGTTTATTCAAAAGCAATATATGCCAAGGCGCAATTTCAGTGTCATCGCTTTGCTCTCTTAGGTAACTTATTTACGAAGAAATTACTTAAAGATGCACCCTTACTTCCAAATTAGTTATACCCCAATTAATACAATTGTTTTAATTTACTGAAAAGGAGAGTAAATGTCGAAAACAATGGTTCTTACTTCGTAAACTATAACACTGTTTGAATCCAATAATCCATGTACAATATTTATTCTTAATTCTGTTAAACGGGACTATCTGGTCTTTAAATATTTGATACACTCGAATATATGTTATGTCTTTGAATACTCAAATTGAGCCTCTGAATCGTATTGTCTTTATCAATTACCTTATTTTGTTCATGTTGTGTATGAATTTGAGTAAATAAATGTGTTGATTTGACTTGACTTGAAGGATACCTTGTTGAATTTGAAAGATAGGTGCAGAAAACATATGGTAGATAACTTTATTGCCTGTATAAAAGACAAAACTAGTGATAAAATTAAATGTTCATAGCTATTAAACCAAACACAGCTTGTCTGTTACTATACTGGTGCCGTAGAAATCGCATTTGGCTGCTGTATTTTGGGACACCCCTCGTTTATAAATATCAGTTTTCAGATGGTGTGAAATAAGCAAGAAGTTCTCTATATTTTTTTTATTTTTCTATGGAACGATATGAAAATTAAATATTATCTAACCCGTCTGCACTTGGTAACCTGTAACCGATTTATTTATTCGATAAAAAAACTAGCCCGACGTCGGGCGATACTATTTCCCGGTCCCGGTCTCATCCGGTCCCGGTCTCCTCCGGTCTCTGTTTTCCAAATTTTATAGTAGCCATCGGGCGTGATCAAAAGGTGTTAATGACCGCAGGGGGTAATAGGATTACAAAAGATTACAGTTGATTAAAACATTAGATATTTGATGATAATTATGTCACCATTTATTTCATATTTTATATCAATAAAACATATAATAAATTAAGGCAAAGATAAAAACATGAAGTATGCACATGTACTAAAATTAATGTCATGAATAACAAACATATTGTGTGTGTGTTTTTTTTAAATTAAATTCAGTTATAAGTATACTATTGATAATAGTAATACAAAAAGAAACAATGCTTGACTACATGTAAATCAAATTTGTAAGTTAACTCAGTACTTCAGGAATTCTATTATTTTTCTTTTGTTAAACTATTGATTTTGTTGCAGCAGATGCACTTCCACGACCAGTTGCCTTATGTATTTCTGCCAACTGATAGTCTAATTTTAATTTTTATGCCGACGCATTTCACTTTTTTTCCTGCATGTTCTATTTTCGCAAATAACTAAACTATCGACGAATTCTGGCATTTCACTTGAACAGAATGTTTTTAATTTGAAAGTCAAAGGGATCGCGACTTTTCATTTTCTTTATAAAACGGATTTTTTTTTATTTTCCAGACAGCTGTTCCCTCATTTCACTTACAACCAAATTGACATTTGCATTTACATAGCCATTCTTAAAAAAAAAATCCACAGCATTAGCAGTTGCAAAGACACCACAGGCATGTACATTTGGTTGTTATAGAAGTCGTGGAACTTTTATAAGTTGAGATTTGTTACTTTTTATAAATTAGGAGCATCGTAGTTCCACCGATCATGACGACTTTAAATAAAGATTCTTGTATCTTGTAAGTTATATATCATTTGTAAAATAGCCTGCCGAATATTTCAGAAGTTTATTTATTATCATTTTATTTTGTCAAGGAACTCTTCATAACAGGTTTATGACAATACACAATAATGTCAAACCATGAAAGGTGTAAATGCGTTATACAACGCGTTTCAGAGATTAGCGAATGTCCCTCGTTAAGGGCATGATAAACGGATAAGCCAGTTTTTTTATTACACACGCACGGCTACTGTTCGGTTCATACCCTATATATATTGTTGTTTATTATAAAGGCAATTTTATAGAATAAATTATTGTTATGCAAAGGCTCTAATAATCTTGATTAGAAATAATACGATGATAACATATATAACCAAATTTAAAAATAAATAAAATAATCAGATTTCTTAAACAGCTAGAGATTTATTGCAAACTTCAAGTTGACAAATAAAATATATTCGGCTAAAGTTGTGTAATAATGACGAAGGTATTCAAATGTATTCAATGTTAGCGAATAGCACACAATTATAAACGAAAAATGGAGACATAATGTGTTGATTACTTAAGAATGGCGCAACTTCAAATAAACACTTTTCATAATGTCTAAGCACACGCATACTTACTATAATAGGATGTTATAACATTGCAACTATATTAGCTCCAGGAAATGTGTTTGTGTACTTTTCTCCATTCTATAATTTACTTGTTTACATGCTATGAACATTTTATAATGTTTTATGCAATAAACATATCGTATCGTATCGATATGAGTCGGATATGCAAACATGGAATTTTTCAATTGTAATCATTAATGCTTAAAAAATATAATGTCTGGAGGGGGGGGGGGGGTAAACAAAAAAGGAAGAACAATATACAACTTTGACATAACATAAATTAAAAGGTGCAATTCTAAGTTACTTCATACTTTAGCCGTCCTCAATCTTATATGCAAAAAAAATGAGCATTTGTACTGCCATCGCATCTTTCTCTACTTCTCTACAGTACATCTTAAACACGAATTGCATAAATAATGTAGACATATAACAAATTGCATAAATTAAGACATAATGTTTATATATTTTATACCATTTTGTTACATATAAAAACAAATAAGATTGTCATAATCATCAGCAACACAATCCGTTGCTTGGGGCCATAAGATATAAACCGGGAATTATGAGACCGGATGAGACCGGATTTTACGAGGAGAGACCGGGAAATAGTATCGCCCCCGGACGTCTACTTTCACTTCAGGTTGGCTGAGAAGTAAGGTACATTCAGCAAAAGTATGTATATATCTAGCGAGCTGTGTTTGCTACAACCAGAACAGTGACTGTTTTTACAGTCATATGCCGTTATATTACATGTCAGTAAAGTTCAATATTGATTAAATGGTATATGTTATCTTTCTTTTCTGTTTTGTGTGGTTTCATGTTTGTTATTGATACTTTGATACTGAATACTAGTCCACGTTGTAGCTAATGCACCAGTCAATTGTAACCACGCCCCCCCCCCCCCCCCAGGTCCGGGGAATATAGCGGGGACTTTGACTTTCGGTCCAGCCAAGCCCGAGTAAGATCCCCACCAAATGCCCCCGTTCCCCAGGGACTTAAGTAAGGCCCATTCCCGGACATTTTTGGCGCTAAGACAAAACCGCTGCATTCACCCTGCACTGCGAGGCCACCTGAAAGGTAAAAACATGGTCCATTTCCCTGGCTATCCCCGGTATACCCCCGGAACCTGGGGGGGGCGTGTTTACAATTGACTGATGCATAATACCTCATCATGATCTCTTGCCCTTTTGGGTCCCGATTATCAATAAGACTTGTTTGAAATATTGAATAAATGTCCAAACAGGTGCAAGCATGGCTTTCTTTTTATATGTTATTGACTTTTGGGAAAATAAAGAGTCTTTGAAAAGCTATTGTAGTTTGCACTGTACTGCAAAGTCGGCATAACATGAAGTGTACTGTACTGTAGTGCTATTTTTATATGTAGTTAAAAGTTTTGAGAACTTGGAGACAAATATTGCTCTTAATAGTTTTAAAAACTCATGATTTATTTTAGAAGATGGAGGTATTGGTCTAACCTGGAACCAATAATAAATCGTGCTCCCAGGTCTAACAAGATATAAGCTTTAGACAGTGATTATTAGTACTACTGACTATTGTTTCCTCTTTGTCTGTCTGGGGGCATCTCAAGAAAAGGAGTAAAACGCTTGGATGAAGGATATTAGTAATATGTCTACAAACATTCTCAGTTATCAACAGCTCAGCACTGAGTGCGAACTGTCCTGGGCTTTATAAAATCATTCAAAAAGAGGTTGTCATCATGGTTACTGGCAACATGGTAAACCTGTGGTGCTGTAGGAATATGATACCAAAGCTCTACTTACACAATGTAGTTATATCAGTTTTATTGTTTCATTATACATTCCATATTTCCCTCACATGTGTGCGTGCATGTGCTTCAACATCAACATTGAGCACTTTATGCATAAATGTTACATTATATTATAATCGTTAATTCATTATTATGCCCCTCTCTGAAGAAGAGGGGGTCTAAATATTGCTTTTCACATGTTTGTCAGTCGGTCCGTCAGTAAATCAAAGCTTGCCTGAGTGATAACTCAACAATGCCTGGACCTATGGTTATCAAACTTAACGTTGAGGATGGGCATGACCAAAAGATGACCCTTTTGATTTTAGGGGTCATCGAGTGAAAGGTTAAGGTCACAGTGACCATGAATGCGAAAAGGTTATCCTAGTGATAACTCGACAATGCCTACACCAATGGCCCTCAAACTTGACTTGGAAGTTGGACCTTACCAATAGATGACCCATATATATTGATTTTAGTGGTCATGGGGGCAAAGGTCAAGATCACTGTGACCTTGAATGCAAACTCAATGATTCCTGGACCTATGGTCATCAAACTTCACATGAAGGTTGGGCCTGACCAGTAGATGACCCCTATGGATTTAAGGGGCCAATGGGTCAAAGTTCAAGGTCACAGTGACCTGTAACACTATAAAAATGACCAAGTGATAACTCCACAATGCCTGCACCCATGACCTTCAAACTTGACATGGAGGATGGGCCTGACCAGTAGATGACCCCTATTGATTTAGGTCAAAAGTCAAGGTCACAGTGACCTTAAATGCAAAAAGCTTGTCTGTGTGATAACTCAACAATGCCTACACCCATGGCTCTCATTAACATTTAGGTTGGGGGTGACCAGTAGATGACCCTATGGATTTTGAGGTCAAAGGTCAAGGTCACAATTCATATTGGTCATTAAATTACCTGATATTGGTCCTTAAAATTACGTCATATTTACTTATTCTCTGCTGCTTAGAGGATACATGTTTATCTGCAAATATCAGTCATCATCTGAACATGATTAAACACTGTACCTTATTTCCTCAGACTTTGAATGGTCATAATCTTAAAACTGCCTCAAAGGCATCCAATGTCAATGACAAATCAGCTGTCATTTCGGTCCATGAATATTTCATTCAATTGTTCAAATATTCTTGACAACAGGGGGACATAATGTTTGACACACATCTCTTGTTTACAGTGAACTTCAGGTAACATGCCAAAAGGAAAGAAAAAGGGTAACCATGGAAAATCAACTTCACGATTGGATCAGTCGGTTGCTTTACTTGGACCTACTGGTTTGGTTTCCGCGGAACTTCTGGATCATGTTAGAACTAAGATGACATCCGACTTCATGAGACACCATCTGCAAAGTCTACAAAATGATATGCAACAAATGGTCTTACAAAGTCAAAATTGCATGGCAACACTAAAAAATAAAAGAGGTAAATTGTATATCTACATACACATATATATTTTTCCATTTTAAAGCTGTCTAAAAACATTTGGTTGATTTATCATTATAATGTGCTATGTGCCAGATAGTAAGGATTCTTTCTCATTTCATTAATGATGTTTGAATGCATTATGCGAAATCAAATGTATGGCATTGTTCTGCATGATAAGTCATCAGTTTATGTACCAAACTACACTATTTCAGTATTTGCTTATGAAAATCCTTCTACAGAGTGTACTGTGAGTCTGTTGTATGTAGAAGAAGATAAATAGACTCATACAGTTTTTGTGTGTTTCAGGTTTCGTAGATCCTTCAGTACTGATGAAGTACCCAGATTCTGTCGTGGCAAACAAATATCTTATTGCGTTTGACTATTACTTTATGGGTTGGACAACAATCCTCAATCGTACAAAGGAATCTGTTGATAATGAAAATGACTGTAAACAAATAAAGCAAGGAATCCACAACTATGCGTGTGGTGTTATTCTTGTTGGACATATGGGCAGTCAGTTTCCATTATTCGGATCAATTATTGATCTTCTCACAAACTACCTGAGGTTTTGTCCAAAAGACCTACTAGCTGAATATTTAAAAATCAAGTTTGAAATAAACAGATCCATTGGAGACGAAGATGTTGACAGCTCAAAGGATTATACGGCCACAAAGAATAATATAAGAAGTCTTGAGCTATTTGCCCATAAGTTAGAGTTATACAAAGACTTGGACCTAGAGCAGTGTATTTTGACATCAACCTACTTGCACTTGGCGTCTCTGTATACTGTTTCCAATCAATGTGAAAGGGCAATGTATCTTTTTCAGCTATGTCTTGACCTAGATCCCTCGAATGTCGAGGCCATGTACGGCATTGCATATCATTGCTGGCGTACTGACCCAGAGAAAGCCAAAGAGCTTCTTATGAAGTTTATGGATACTGCACATATACATGAGGATCACAGTCCACAAGTTAGATACCTCTTGGGTATTATTCATATGGTGTTAGGAAACAACGTCAACCTTGCAAAGAAATATTACGCCCTTGGTGAAGAAGCTGAAAGGAAGAAACTACCTTTTAATGTCATGACATCTCATCAATTCAAGCGGCTTCTAAATGTCATGACATTACGAGGTTTTAAAGGGGATTTTAGAAGCATTATAGGTTTAAAGTGAATTTGTGTTGTATCTGTTTCGCTGGAAAATGAGTTATACAAAGAAAGATAACTGTCGTTGGACTTGGTGGGGACTTATTAGACATGTGTATAAATTGTTACAATGCGTTAATGCGATGTCTAGTTTGATTATAATGAAATAGTTAACATATATGATGTGACAATTATTGAGATTGTATTCCTTTCAACTCATTTAGTTGATGTGTGGCTTTAATTCAGTTCTGCCAGAAGAAAAAAATGTTACATTTCTTCATAAGATCACAGTAAAACTGAAAATAGGTGAGACTGCTACAGTAATGGTTCTCGCTACACATGAGCACATTGTATCTCACTATCTGGCAACAGTAATTGCCAGTAATGGTTCTCGCTACACATGAGCCCATTGTATCTCACTATCTGGCAACAGTAATGGTTCTCGCTACACATGAGCCCATTGTATCTCACTATCTGGCAACAGTAATGGTTCTCGCTACACATGAGCCCATTGTATCTCACTATCTGGCAACAGTAATGGTTCTCGCTACACATGAGCCCATTGTATCTCACTATCTGGCAACAGTAATGGTTCTCGCTACACATGAGCCCATTGTATTTCACTATCTGGCAACAGTAATGGTTCTCGCTACACATGAGCACATTGTATCTCACTATCTGGCAACAGTAATGGTTCTCGCTACACATGAGCCCATTGTATCTCACTATCTGGCAACAGTAATGGTTCTCGCTACACATGAGCCCATTGTATCTCACTATCTGGCAACAGTAATGGTTCTCGCTACACATGAGCACATTGTATCTCACTATCTGGCAACAGTAATGGTTCTCGCTACACATGAGCACATTGTATCTCACTATCTGGCAACAGTAATGGTTCTCGCTACACATGAGCCCATTGCATCTCACTATCTGGCAACAGTTATGGTTCTCGCTACACATGAGCCCATTGCATCTCACTATCTGGCAACAGTAATGGTTCTCGCTACACATGAGCCCATTGTATCTCACTATCTGGCAACAGTAATGGTTCTCGCTACACATGAGCCCATTGTATCTCGCTATCTGGCAACAGTAATGGTTCTCGCTACACATGAGCCCATTGTATCTCGCTATCTGGCAACATTAATGGTTCTCGCTACACATGAGCCCATTGTATCTCACTATCTGGCAACATTAATGGTTCTCGCTACACATGAGCCCATTGTATCTCACTATCTGGCAACAGTAATGGTTCTCGCTACACATGAGCCCATTGTATCTCACTATCTGGCAACAGTAATGGTTCTCGCTACACAATCATGAGCCCATTGTGTCTCACTATCTGGCAACAGTAATGGTTCTCGCTACACATGAGCACATTGTGTCTCACTATCTGGCAACAGTAATGGTTCTCGCTACACATGAGCCCATTGTATTTCACTATCTGGCAACAGTAATGGTTCTCGCTACACATGAGCACATTGTGTCTCACTATCTGGCAACAGTAATGGTTCTCGCTAAACATGAGCACATTGTGTCTCAATATCTGGCAACAGTAATGGTTCTCGCTACACATGAGCCCATTGTATCTCACTATCTGGCAACAGTAATGGTTCTCGCTACACATGAGCACATTGTGTCTCAATATCTGGCAACATGTGTACCATGTTCATTTGAATATCTTGCTGCTGTTTTTTAGTACTGGCCAGGGTAAACATTTTGTCATGATACACCAAGTACATTTTGTCAACATAAGGGAATTACTGTTACCCGAGGTGAACCTGTAGGTAATAGTATTTACCAGAATGTTGACAATATGTACTGTCACACTGGAAGTTGTTCGATCAGTTTATTATACCAAACTCAATTACATATATATATACAGTTCTTTCACCACTACACAGCTTTCAAGTTGTTGCAAACATCAGAAATTACAGATTTACAACACATTCAGTAAGCTCTCTACCTCACTCCGGGAACCCAAAAATGTATACTTTAAACCCCGCCATCTGTATTTTAATGTAAAAAGGGCACTTTGCATGCTATGTGGCAGTATCATGTTGACTGGTCAAAACTGTACTGTCAGTGTGTAGCAGTATGAAATTGCCAATAATAGGTATATCAGAATTTGACATGGACAAGTCTAGTAAGGTAAAATAACATGCATAACATCGTGGCCGTGGCTGAAAAATATCGTGCCGGCAATTTATACTTGTACTTTCATAGACTGGTTTATTACTGAGCAGTTCTTGATGAACTTTTATTGATATCAATGTGTAAATGATGTTCTCGTGTATGCTTCTAGTATGTCTTGAATAATCAATATTTTGATACCAACAATTCAATCCCACAGCTCTTGGAAGTCTGTGTTTTTTTAAAACTATAAATATATATCAAGATCTCTTTTGAAAGGAAGCATTGAATGCAGTATAATTAAAGGTGAATATTTTTCACATTTCTTGTAATTGTAGTTGAATAGTTTTCACATTTCTTATAATTGTAGGTGAATAGTTTTCACATTTCTTATAATTGTAGGTGAATAGTTTTCACATTTCTTATAAAGGTAGGTGAATAGTTTTCACATTTCATATGATTGTAGGTGAATAGCTTTCACATTTCTTATACTTGTAGGTGAATAGTTTTCACATTTCTTATAATTGTAGGTGAATAGATTTCATATTTATTATAATTGTAGGTGAATAGTTTTCACATTTCCTATAATAGTAGGCGATTAGATTTCACATTCGTGAAGAACGCAAAAACCATTTATTTCAATAATGCACAATAAATGTTTTGTCAAGGTAACTGACCTATGTTGTTTATAACTAACATTCAGTAGATTCAACCATATATAATGAGCTCCTAGGGCTAGGGTTGACTGGTTAACTGAAAGTTTGATTGACAAAGTGCAAGTGGTCCACTGTCACATTATCATTTTTAGAAGGCTTATTTTGTACCGATTTCTTTGAGACATACACTAAAATGCTTCCATTTAGGAGGACAAGAAAAACAAACACTATTACTCATTTCAACAATTCATTTACTCCACAAGGATGATTTCACATATCAGAACAAGATGAAAAGACAAATGATTCGGAATCACAAATACACAATCACATTCATACACATGGACATAACTACCGGGAAAAATAGCGAACCTCGCTTCATTTTCCCTATCCCACTTCTAAACAATTAACTGCAAAATGTGAACAAAAATTTGTACACAAAATTTCCATGAAAATAGGTACATTAAATTTAATGTCTTTATACAATTTTACAACAAATAAATCCTGCAAATCATACGGATTTTATTAAACGTTTGATGAACATAAAGCAGGCATTGAGTGTAAAAACGATCATAATATGCATGCAAGAAAGATTTCAAAGCCATTTCAAGTCAACATGGACACTGAACCGGTGTTTGAAAGAGTTTGTACACTTCATGCATTTAGGAAATCATTTGCTTCATTCCTTATGAAAAGCCTGTAAAATCTCATCATCAGAGTAGAGTAATAAAGCTCAATTAACCTTCATACAAGATTTGGCAAGTGTCCTAAATCTTAAATTAAAAAAAATATCATAAGTGTGCACATGAATGTATATGTTAAAAATTTTAATGTCTTTGAAACCGAGTTATTTTTACTTCTTTAAGAATAGTAATTACAGACTTGGTGTATTGCACACAAAAACAAATAAGTGAAGTTGTGTCAGGTAGATTAGTTGTAAATGGTAGTACATCATACTAAATGTATACGTAAATATTTACACAAAATCCCTATAAAGGTAAAATGCATAAAACCGTTTCAAGAAAAAGTCTTGAAATAATGCATCATGTATAGTGGTTATACTAATAAAAAAAGGTAAAATAGCTTTGGAAATATCCGTTTTAATAAAAAAAAACAAGTGAACATTAATCTATTTCCGTTAATTTTAGGTGGCTACAAAAACAATACATGGTTTACATTTAGTCTACCTTTGGATTGTTTTTTTGAGCATACATTTTATTTCCTAATTTGATCATTTCACTATTTACTGTGGGATTTCTATAGAACGTGTCATTATTTGGACTAAAACTTTCCTCTGATTGTTCCCATGTATTTGCCTCTGAAAAAAATAGTGAATCTTCTTCAATCAGTTTCAATTTGCACATACCATTTAAATACCACTTTAATCAGTGAAGAAAAGAAGGGCAAATGTTGAGGTCAAGATAGTCTTATTGCTAGAATATACGGAAGACACCACTACATTTATCAGCAGTCAAGATTGCATAAATATCCAAAACATAGCTTAGCGGTAAAAGTGACATTGTTGTAAGTGACTGTTTTTCGTGTCACAAAGAACTTTTCACTTCAACCTCTCGTTTTGAACAGAGTTATTTTCTATATATACACACACCTTTTTGTTTTGCTTTAAATACGAAGAAAGCCAAAATAGTTATAGCCTTTTAACACAGATCTAGCTGAAGATACTGAAGACTTCATTTACCATTGCCTTGCCAATATGTTTGTATCTGTTATGGTATTTGTTAGCTTTCATTGATGTCCTACATAGTTTTACCGATGTTGAGGCAGAATGGAACTTGTAGGCATATGTCCAAAGGCAGACAAGGATAACAAGATGTGTCTATGCGTGTATGTATGACAAAATGACTGTATATGTGCACAAAATATAGAAAAAGCGAGGTTTTCTAAGGGAAATTTGAGTATTTAGAACGAAAAACTTGCCTGTATTTTACAAAATGGTATTATCACAGTTCTTTTTGTTCAAAAACAGTTTACACTTTTAAAAAAAACTTTACAATTAAAATGGGTTACAATTACAAGATTATAGGGGAAGTAGATATACCTAATTCTACCATTGATTATATATGTAGCACCTGGTTTTAATTTATATTAATGAAGCAAAATATTTAAAAGGCTCTGCTACAAAGATTTTCGATTACAACTGCTTTCCTATAATAGTAAACAGCATTTGTCCCTTAGATTCTTAGCAAAAGCATTAGCCCATTTTTACCATAAATATTATTAATACTTACACTCTTAAATATAATAATATATTAAATTATATGTAAAGGAATATGACTTATAAAAACAAAAAAATGTAAAAAAAATATCTAAATACTCATAAATTACACATTAAAAAAACAAGAAACACAGCTAAACTATTTGAATAAATTCTATAGATTTGAATAAAACTTAACAAATCTATTTACAATGGTTAACATGACACTCTGTAAAAATGGGAAATGCTTTTCCTTCGACCAAGAGGCAAAAACTGGCACCGACATAAACACATGATTACTTGAATACAAAGAGTAGAGATGCAAAAATTACATAAAACATTTCTGTGTGTAAAACCAAAAGATGCATATCAACACAATTACATAGTGAGACGACGAAGTTCAGCATTTTATCACATGGCATTCAGGCATGGCTCATCAGTTCCTTGGTAGAGTGTTGCGTGTTCTACCATTAAAAGGTGTTTATTACAATAGAACTGTCTAAATATTTTATTTTTATAAAGCTTCTACTTTGTGCTTCAATAAAACCAGTTTTAGAGCAAGTAGGTTTTACTATTTTCAAAAATCTTTCACAAATTATTTTTTTCACAATTTTATTGCATGTTTCTGGTTTTACACACGGAAAGTCAACACTGGCACATCATTATAAGGAAAATTCTACATAAAACTCAAACCCAAACATTTTGCTGACCACAATAATGTGCTGAACACAAACAGAACTCTTGTAAATCCTAAAAGATATCTACCAAAAACAACAGACAGAAAAGCACCATAGAATCAGTCCAATATAAGTATCTTTTCATCTTTATCTATCTTTACCTATGCTCAATTTCTACATTATTTGGATATTAATTTCACTTATGATTATTTCGCATTCTGTTCATGATCTTACAGCAATTTATTTAACGTACAAGATGTTTATTCCCAAATAATTTTACATTTTTAAACATGGATGAATGTTTGCAACTTTAGAACCGTCTATGATCTGATATTTAAAAATAAGAATAAGAAGGTAAATCCTGACTTAAAATGACTAAAGATGTTTTTTTTAAAAGTACAGTTTATAAAACAAGGTATGCAATACACATGCATCCAATGCGTGGATCATTCATGGATCGTGATTCATACATAGATCGTTGGATCGTACATAGATTGTGAATCATACATAGATTATAATACAAGATCTGTGGATCATAGTATTACATAGATTGCTATAAAGTTGCAAGTGTTCCAAATATTGTTCTTCTAGCCCATTCAACACCACTCAACTGAACTCAACTCCACTCTAGCCCACTCAACTCAACTCATACTGTGTAATATTCCTCGAACACCTGTCTTGTTTCTTGGTTATTCCTTCTGTTATTCTGTATAAATTAATTATTGTTCCAATATAAGGTGACGAAACTTAAACTAACCAAAATAACAAATACATGGCAAAACGTATTGTTCCCTTTTCCAGAATGAAAATCAAAAGTCAACATATAAAAATAAAAAATAAAATAATCAAAGAACATGTTTGTACCATTAACGAACAAAGATAATTTAGTGCGAGTTTGTTTTTTTGCAAGTTGGAAAATAATAATTAAGTGTAAGATAACCGGAATTTGTAAGTTTTACACAGTTTATTACATCAAAGCAAATATAAAACATGCACCTAACTAAAAATTTGTTAAAACCATTTTTGAAGAATATAAGTAATCCAAAATTCTTATAGTAAGCCTAAAATTAACTCGCACGTTTACCGTTGCTCATTAGAGTACATTAAACACATAATGAATAAAGGCATTTCATAAAGGCAAATATCGTTAACAAGAAATGAATTACTTAAAATGATTTCATTATTTACAACATATGATTGCAATATATTACTCTTCTAACATAAAACACAATTAATCACATTCACTCTCTAAAGCACTATGTGTAAGATTAGTGTAAAATGTTAAAACAAATCAGATGGAAAGATGATGAAATAGGTGGTTTTGTAAAAACAATTTGGAATAAATCATGAAAAATGTGAATTATGAAATGAATCATACATAACTGTAATGTGTGCTTTTACAAACGGTCCATACTTTTACACGCACGGTGTACCTTATAAGTTACCATTTATTTTGGCACAATATTGCAAAAAAAGTTTTTTTTATTTTTTTAAATCCTTGTTCAATGATTTTCATATAAGAATTGATTTGTTTACCTCTACCTTAGATTTTTTAAATATGTATTTTGAACTTTGGTTTTAGTACACCTATGTTTAAAAGTATGAATTTAACATTAAATCAAAAAGAAACTGACACCCAAACAACAGTGAACAAGTGAATTGTCTATTTCTACCATGATCATTCTAAGAACTACTTTTCAAAAACTATGTACAACATTTTTATGTCTACGAAAATAGACTTTAGGTAACATTTTCATCTCACATCATTTACTTGCTGAGAAAACAGCACAACAAAATGCCAGCCTGACATATTCATACACATATCTTTGCATATTTTTAAAGTACATCTCTGTTGCTTTTAACTAAGCCACATTAAAACACAAAAGAAAATTACGCCTTCTAAGGCAAAGTTTGCTGCACAATGAAATAAATTTGAATTTTTATCAAAAATATGCCAACTTACATTGCAAACAACAATGTAAAACATAACAATTCTAAAATGCTTTAGTATGTCTTGGTTACTTAAATTGGATAGTATAGTTGTTTTCAAATTAACTAACTATAGGTTAAATGAGCTTTTGAGGTATTCAAATAATCTCATATTTCCAAATATTGTACAGGATGCTATAAACAGTTTTGCTAAAGCTATTATATCAAGATGTAAGTTTAAAACCAAACATCAACTAACATAAACAAATGTTAAAAAGAAGACATTAAACACATTATAAAAAGAAACAGCAACAAAGAAATAAAAATCAGCACAAATTAAAATTAAAATCATTAAACAAATTGTTTCAATAAAGGAACACTGGCAATAATAACCCCCAACCATCCAATCAAACTTTTTTGTCCATCATCCAATCAGATCATTCCTTTAAATCTTCTGTCCAATCACGGCCATCATAACTCTGGCCAATCATCCAATCAGTTGAAAGATGTAGGTCATGTGATGAGGTTGGCTATTCTATTTCACTCCCAATATCACATTGGCAAAGTGCTCTTTAAACTAAAATGGTTGTTGGACTGGAAGGAAAAAAAAATATAAGGTTAAATTCAATAAGAATATTTAAACTAAAGGATTTCAACAGAGCAAAACCATGAATTAAACAAATGCACAAATAGTTCCTTGTTCATTTTAGTATTTATTGTTCTCGTTTGCTTTTTGAAAAAATACAATTAACATTTTTATAGATATGGCAAAGGGGTTAGAAAAAGAAAACAAGTAAGAACGACGACACAAATATTTAATCTAAATTTACAATGACAGAAGGACACCTAACCACACATGAAGAATATATTTTATTGTTTTACGATACACTGGAAAACAGATTAGAAACAGCAAAGGTCAATACTAAACATACTACTAATACACAGTATGCATGCTTGCAATTTTATGATACTTTTTACAGGAATTTAATTTTTAGACAAAATGTTAGCATTTCAAAAAAGAGATCTATTAAATCAAGATTGTCTACACAGAAAATCTGATAGTTTCAAAATCACAGAAAAGGGCAATTTATGAAGAAAGCTGTAAACATTGCTCACACATTGCACACCATACAGAGACTATACTCATGAAAATTAATGCTGGTTAAAGGCAGAATGGGTACACATGTGGTTAATTGTTGTCCCTCCTTAAGAGAAGAGCTCTTTCAAAGGGAGACAATAAGTTGTCCATTATGGTTTTTCTCCACTATTTTGCTAGAGTTTGACTTCTCTTCCCATTTTCTGATCGATTGATCTGATCAATAAATGAATTTGGGATGAAAGCTAAAGAGGTTTACATTTTTTTAACATTTCTTTCATCATTGTTTTGCTTTCTTTCTTTCTTTCTTAAACAAATCACAAAATACACCTCAAAATGGTGGAGAATGTAACCAAAGGAAAACACTGATTGTCTACCTTTAAAAGGAGAGCTCCAGGTAAGGGAGACAACTTACATAGTACTGGGCCTTACTTGGCAGGGGAGGAAGTGTAGGCCTGGAAGTGAGCCTGTGCATCTTCAAGGTGCTCCTGTGGAGAGATAGTGCCAAAGTGAGCTAATAATATCTAGGAGTAAGTCACTAGATTTAGTTGCTTTTAATTTATGCCTAAGAGTGGTTGGTTGTTCCCTTCATAAATTTTCATATTTTGCTCTATTGTGATATCTGCATGGAAGGAGTGCAGTGTGCAAAAGGACTTGATTCATACTAGGCTCTGGGTTTAGAGTATTTGAGTTGGATGTGCCATTAACAATTGGATTAAGAAATGTGTTTTCATGAATACAAATCATGAAATATGTGCTCTGCTCCCTAGGGTATTGATAAATCAAGTACCAGATATAATGTTTTACCTATCTTGAGTTCTCTGGTTTAATGATCCTGCTAAAGAGGAAAATTTTACACTTGTTAAACTGTATATGAATTTAAAGCCATTAGAATAATCTTAAACTTACTATTAGATCTAATTAAAACACTCTTAAATAATTGAAGAAAGGCTAACTGTATTTGTTCAAGAGAAATGCCTTGTAGCCTGTTTCAATGATCTATACTGATGTGGCAACACTTCCATTGTAACATTTTTGCCATTTTTCTTTAAAAAAAAAAATGGGTCTATTTTCTTCGTAGCAATCAATTGTCTTTATTTGCACCCTTTCTGACTTTCAGGACAGACAAGAGAAGACAGAGCACACTGGTGATAATAACAAACAACATCCAGGAAACTATATGTATATAAAGCCTGTTTCACAATTGTGGTAAAGTCAGTTTTGATATTCTGCCATTTTGGTTTAAAGTCTGTTTCATTTTTAATTTAAAAGAAGAGCATTTTTTCAAGTAGCTTTCTTGCTTTATATCAAAAATGAAATATGTTTTAAGATGTGTAAATCATTTAAACATATGTTATTAAATTAACCATGGCAGAAAATATAAGACAGAAGAATTCTATTCATACACTCACACAACATAAGGGATGTATATGCATGATAATTTGATCCTGTCCCTGGTAAAATGCCCATTTTTTCTACATGTTAATAGCAAATTCATCTCATAGATATTAAAAATGACATTCACTTTATAAATCATGCATATAATCTTCTTTTTTTCAAATAGCAAACAATTATCTGCACATCACCTACTGAAAATTTAAACTAAAACAAAAATATATGAAGCTTTTACAACTTATTGTAACAAAGTTTAAAATGTTTTGCTTGTGCAGAACATTGTTTGCTGATGTCCTAGTTTGCTCATACATTAACTGGTTGCTATGGAAATAGTAACTATAGCAAAAACCTAACAACTTACCTCTATTGGAACAGTTTGTAAAATGGTTGCCCCCTGATAAGGAACTTGTGTGTATCCCGGATTAGTTAAAGCTGCGTACTGAAATTAGAAAATTGTTTTAAATGTTTAAGGTGTCAAACTTTTAAGGATGCAATCTAAAAGCATACCACAAAAATCACAAGTAATTTACAATGAATAATAATAATATATATAACACACTGCTTCGAGATATTTATAAAAAAAATCCTGTCTCATTGTGTATTGTTACTGATCACTTCATGACTACTTGTACACATATGAATATCAAACTTTTCCTTGCTTAAACAATTTAAATCCTTTTAAGTTTGTAACACCACTACTTTTTTAAAACTAATATTAGCAGCAAACCATCAAAGTTAGTTATTTTGGAACAAACCAAAAACACAGTCAAGGTACAGGTAAGTTCCAAACTATGTTGAATTAATTAATAAAATGTTTAATGACTAACATTTGAGATATATGACATTGATCACCTGAACAACTGTTGTGGACTTAATAGTGTATAGTACACTCTTGTTTGTTAAATCAATTTCAACTGCATGCATATTAAGCCTTAAGACCATAAGCATAAAAAATAAGACAATCCAACCACCTCACTCAGTTAACATGACAAAAATGTCACATTAAGTTTGAACAGATTAAGAAGCAGTCATGTTTTTGTTCAATTAAATTTGACGTCAGGTTTATGAAATATTGTTTATATTTTTTTTTATAATTTTTCATAGACTCATAATCAAGTGCGATAAGTGACAATTCAAAACTCATGCCAACATACATGCTAACATTTTGTACAAAATGATAATGACTGCATCTTCTTTTTTTATTTAACAATGAATTAAACTACATGTGTAAACTCAACACTAGTATCACAGCCCATTAATACAGCTTTGTGCTGCGTTAAATTAGACCAGAATTTGTAGTAACAAATGCACAGCAAACTTAATGATTTAAAGCATTTTTTCTCAATTAATCTATTCCTCCGCAAAATGAGTTATTCAAATCAAGTTAAAGTGGTTGATTCAGGATTAAATGCCCAAACAATTGAGAGACCAATAATACTATGAAAACTACAGGGATGCCCAGTAGTTCAAAATTCAAAAATAAATCTTGTTGAGAGGCACATCTTTGCATTACTTTTTAGTTTAAAACATACAAAAATAATTAAGTATAAAATTAAACCAATAAATTGTTCGGACATTTAAACTGCTCAACCAGAAATCACACTTGCTTTCTGCATGGCTGATCATCTGTGTCTGTGAGTCATTTCTTGAACTCCATACATTTCCTCTTAGCTGATTCTAAATCAAACTGCTCGGTGCAATGTGCTATTTTTGGCTGATTCCGAATCACCCTGATAGGTGATATATACTTCTCTTGGGTGATTCTAGATCACTCAGCTTGGCTTTTGGCTGATTCTAAATCACACTGCTTGGTGTTATATGTTTCTCTTCACTGATTCTAAATCACACTGATATGTGTTCCTCTTGACTGATTCTAAATCACACCATACATATATTTCCCTGTGCTGGTTCTAAATCACACTGCATTATGTGCAATAACAATATCTATACCGATTCAATGCAAAGTGTTCAAAATGAGAATACAAATTATGCTAAGCTTTTATACCAACTATTTGTTGCATTTGTTTACATGACTTCATTGTGCAATTTAAAAGGCAAACATCACTCAGGTGTGCAAAATACTCATCTATATATTCTTCATGGATTTCAGATATTCTTCAGTTATTGCCGGCTCATCTTCTACATCAAAAACTCTAGCCGGCAAGTCTTCACTAACTTCAGACTCATCTTCTACATCAAGAACTCGAGCAGGCATGTCTTCACTAAATTCAGACTCATCTTCTACATCAAGAACTCTAGCTGGCATGTCTTCACTTAATTCACACTCATTTTTTTCATCAAGAAACCTAGCAGGCATGTCTTCACCAAATCACCAGTTTGCTGGTAGAAGTAATTCCTTCAACTAATCCTATATGATCTGCTGCTGTCAGCACCTTCCTAATCATCACATGTTGCTACCATTACTTATGATGCTTAAATTATTCCTCTCCTTTTAGATTCTCCGGTGTCTGCTTTAATTCCTCATTATTAAGATATAGCATATTTTGATGCAAATCGATTTCTCTCATTGTGTATAAATAATGTGAGACTGGGAAATAATTTATTTTTCTGAATTAAAATGATATAGGAAGTAAATTGTCTTCAACATTATACAAAATCAATGTTCTGTGTAAATAGCTTTGCAAAAATTTGCTTTATCGACGGCCAAATCACTTCTAAATTTGATGGTGTTTTTTATCATTATTAGAACATCAAAAAGTAATATATTTTACGACATTTGGCCATAATGCAAAGCATAATATAAAAGCAAATTTTGGCATTACAGAGCAAAATGTCTAACAAAACAATTACATTCAAACAAAAATGTTACGTTGAAGAAGCCTAAACACTTTGAACATGCATGCACCAGTTTTCCCATCTTCAGTTTTCTGCTAAAACGTGTACTTTAACTTTATTTACAATAGAAATTGTCATTTCTTTTTTATTACTGTTCTATTTTAGGTGCTATTTACATGGAAGTACTTGTAAATTGGCAGGCTGATATTACTTTTAAGGATGGGTGAGTAATTGTTCTACAAGTGCATTTATACAAATGATAAATATAGGTATATATACCTAGTCAATGAATGGGTATGTAAAAACAATTAAGATTTATTTTTGAATTTAATGGAATGTGATAAAAGTTACTGGCTTCTCAAAAAGCATAATATGGCAGTTTATTTTGGAACTAAAATGCTAAAGGAGTATAATGCACCTATGGAGTCCACAAAATGAATGCTTAGCATTGCGAAATTGGGTTGTTGGTTTGCAAACTTCCTATCAAACATTATATAACAAAAGGTTTCAGATTTTATCAACAAACTGTTTGAATTATTTAATATTGAATAGGGATTTCAAAATGGAGGAGAACCAAATTCCACGTGGTGCATCTACTGATGAGAGTACAGAAAATACATAACAGCAACATTTTCCAAGCTACGGAATAAACTGGGTACATTCATGTCTAACAACATAATAACTGCAGATTAAAATAAGAGGTGAAAAAGTTCTGTTATATAATTTAAATAAAGTAGGAACTTCTATGGAAAAACATAACATTTTCAAAATGCCCAATTTTCGGGTTCAATTTTTTTTCTTTTTGAAGGTTTGAGTGGAAAGGATGTCCAATATATTCTAACATTTTTCAGTGCAACGGTTTCATTAATTGATATATTTATTAAGTAAAAAAAATTGTCTTTCAAATCCAATGAAGTAAAATATATTGTCTTACAAAATAATTTTAAATTTTTGAAATCCTAATCGTTTATTTCCAAAAGTTCCTACTTTGGTCAATTTTCTTTCAATTAAATGCAGGCTCCGAGTTCCAACATGACTAGAGAAACTTTATCAGAATACATTGTACAAACTCTGGTTACAAGTGAAAATCAAACCATGAGTATATAATATATGGTAAAAACGAATACATTGGTCCAATCTCTATGTAAACTTTGTGCTATACATGTATGTAATGTAGTTAAAATATTGGAAAAGTACCTGAGTATAAAGAAACCTTTTTTGCAATTACTGATACTGAAACAAATAGAACAACTGCTATTAGGATTCTGACAAATTTCCATAATCATGATGTTAATAACATAATATGTAATAAAAATTCAAAAAAAAGTCAGGGCTATTCCAGACAAACAAATAACCTACGAGGGTACAGCAATTTTTTCATCATATGTGATTGGGGGTCTTTCTTGCTAATTTGCAACAGGTGGTTGTTAAATTGTGTAATATGCGTGTGTTGGGGGTGTTGAAATCAAAATTGCATATGATGTAGGGGTAGAAACCACGGCAGACCAATTTAACAGATAATTTGTGTTACCTCCCTTGACATGTTTATATTTTGCGGAATTAACTTTGAGATTTCCCTTGATCACAACAAATGGCTGATTTGGCAGTTGCCCAGTCCCATTTATCAAACATTTCATGATTGTTAGCGGAGCTGTTCGTACTTGTACATTTTCGTACTAGTTAGAAAAAATATCTGATTAAAAAACAAAAACATGAAGGCATAAAAATGTTAAGGATCGAGGAAATAAAAGGATCGAAGAAAAAAAGAGGTAGGTCTAGAGACCTGAAACAAACATTTTTTACACCTCATATAAAAAAGGTTTCATGGCATTATACCAAGAAAATGTAGACGTTTCACACAAGTATTTTTTTGTCTTTTTTTATATAGATCTACTGCATCAGCAATATTTCCCGCATAATATGCAAAACTATTGGATTTGAATATTTTATTTGCAATTTTAGAAAGTGGTTAGCAGCCTCATCTTTTGGAAACAAGGTATTGAAACTATATGGATGGTGTGAGTTCTTTTTTGAAACAGAACTGTTTTAAAGCCTGTGTTTATCATTAACAGCATCCATAAAAGGCTAATGCAAGTCTGGAAACTTGGAACTAATAAATTCTTAATCTGTTTTCAGTAAATTAAAACTTTTGACCTTTTATGCTTGTAAATTTCAAATTGCTTCAGAACGAGGTTATTCCAGGTCGAAAAACAAAACAAATCAGGGGAGGACCACCAAACAATCTATTTGCTTCTGTAGGGGGGAGGTCTAATTGAAAAGTGCCTTCCTCCCAGGTTATATGTTTATATGGAAAAGCCCTAAAACACACAGCAACCTAATACCATTGATTCAACAAAATAAGACAGCTTAGATGTATACAATCATACATTTTACTGTTAGTTTGAGAATCAACATCTAAGTACCAAAACACACAAGTCAACCTATTTACAATAATGGAAAACATGTTTTCCTTCATTTGGCACATTATTTGGAATAATCATAGTATACAAAATGACATGTTCATGCCTTCGAAACAAGTTTCATTTCAGTATACCCAGCCTATTTATTGTTCTTTTAAAAGGCCCAAAAGTTAGTTCAAGATTTGCAATTTTATTGCTGAATTGGGAGTTTGAAATCAGAACAATGTTCACTTATTATTATCAAATTTAAAAAAAGAACTAAAACAAAACTGGGTGAGTGAAGAAACTTTTCGAAAACAATCATGCAATGTATAAAAATTGAGCAATGAAAAAACTGGCATAAAAATATGGCACATAAAATCTGCCTCCTAAACCTTTACCCAAAAAACAAAAAAAAATCACTTTCAAAAAGCTGCCTTTTCAGTCAGATACCAAGAAACACATGTATGCTTGTATTTCATCTCTCCTTAAAATTGTTCAATTCTTCTTTTTACAATTAAAGAGCGCAAACCACCATGTCAGTCTTCTTTTTACAAAAATGAATGCCCTTTTCTGGGTGCCACTGTTTATCACGCATATTGAGATGGTTGGCCTTAAGTCAATGGTTAATTCAGTTTAGAGGTGTGTCAACTTCTCCTACTGATTGGGTAGATATATGAAGCTGGCCCATTTGATTGGCTATTTGAGTAAAACAGGCTGGGTCAAGCCCTGATTGGTTATTCCCTGGTTGCATGGAGTTCTGTGGTATCATCTGCTTGAAATTTGATGTAAAAACTTTTCATTTTTTTAACAATTTCATGTGAAGTAATCAGAGAAAAAATAAAAACATAAAATTCTACATGCAAGAATAATTAAGGAGGCAAATGGCATGTTTATGTAAATAATTCAGATCAATGTGAACCAATATTGGAAAAAATACCTAGAATGCTTATATATAGTGTTTGGCTTATGACCATCATCCCATGTTCTGTGAAGCTTTCATTTTGTTATAAACCTGCTAAGTCAGGTATTGGGCAAGGAGGCCCGCCATGCCCTTATTCATTGCTTAACAATATTCCTGCAAGTACTTTTATGTGTGGTGTATGGCAAAGAACACCTGTATGTTTATTGCACTATTTCATTTAAAACATTGGTTTGAGTAAAGATGGTGAATGACAATGATGTCCACCTATGTCTTTATTTATCTCTTAGCTAATTCTTGAAATACTTACATGGGCCATGGGTGGTTGCATTATGTACTGGGGATTGATGAAGGCCCCAGGGTTGGACTGCACCTGGTAGGTTTGGGGGGAGGAGGCCATGGAGTAGCGGGGGAGGAGCCCAGGGGTCATCAGGGCAGCAGCTCCCGGTGCTGCTATACTGTAAGGCAGGTAGAAGCTGGAAAAAACAACAACAAAGCAGCATTATGAAAAGTCCACAGTGTGTTTAATATTGTAGTAACGAAACAAATAGTGGCAGAATGACATGTTAGATAGGAATATGTTCACATCTTGTATTTTCAATCTCATTGACCAATTTATACATTCTAAAAATGTCAGAATTTCAAGTATCAAACTGTAATACATTTTACACTGGAATAAAATCTTCCTGTAAGGCCAAGAAAATATGTTGTACGTTGCAAATAGTAAAGGGTTGTTATCTGTATAACATAACTAATATATTCCTTACCCATTTTGAGCTAAGGCAGCCTGGTCATATGCAAGTGTTGGGATTGTCTGTAAAAAAACAACAACCAAATTCAAACTAATGTCTTAAAAGTAATAAGGAGCCGAAAATTTGTCTCAAAAATGTTTCTCTTTGTCTTGTTAGTAGAAGCATATGACAAACATGCACAAAAAGTACAGGAACCCTAACATTCACAAAGACTCACAGAAATCATTTGTTGTCATAAATTTCTCACCTTGTTAAGTGTATTAAATAAAATATATTTAAAGAAATGCTGTTTAATAATATACTCAATCCTTTCTCCATTCTGAGGCAACCTCTATCAACCAACTAAGCTTTAATTATATTGTTGCTGCTTAAAATAACTTGAGGATTATTTTTCTTATCACTGTTTAGACTGTTTAAAACAATAAGCCAAACATTTATGGTTACCAAAATAACATACAATAATGTTGCCATAAACCAACTAGAACACTGATTATATCTGGTTTAAATATGGGAGAAAATATTTGTGGGTCATGGTGAAGGTCGTTATAATAATAACCGTAATTTTGGATGAATAAAACTTTCATTAAATATGATACATTCAAAGAGCCCAAAACTTCCCAAAATGGATTGCAAGCATGAATTTGCATTTAATAATAATGTTGATACCAGTTTTGGTTTTCAAGACAATCCATTGTTAATAACAGAAATATCTCTTTTTCTGCCTTTTTGTTAAAATCATTTTTTTTTTATTTGCATCAGTCTTACATGGAAGAGTTAAACAAAACATGTTACATGAACGGTAGGGGCATGCGCTTTACACAGTGAACAAGGGAGTTAATAGAACATGCATAAATCATATCACAGAAATGGAATTGCCTCCCATAGAATGATACAAAATATACACAACAAAGATGTTAGTATAACCATAGTGCATTTAGGAAGTCTGTTCTCTGTTCAATTCATATAAGATGGACAAATTTGTGACACTATTTTAATGATCTGAATACATCAAAGTTATCAAAGAAGGCTGCAAACTTTTTTAACAGTTTTATCTTACTTATCAAAAAAAATAAAATTATCCACACTTTAGATTTAATGCTAATTTTTTGCTTAATGTATAATTCAGATATGTCACAGGGCACAGACTAAAAATATTCCCTACCAAGTTCATGGAAATTAGTCCTAGAAAATAAGCTGAATTTCCTAAAACTTTTCAGGAATACTTTTTAACTATCATACTATTCAATATTGATACATAAAAATACATCAATAAGACGAAACTGCCTATATAGTATGCAAAATTATTCAGATTACATAGTTAAATACATGGGGTACACATCTATATATATAATATATATATTTGTAACATTTACGACTTTTTTACGAGAATTAAGGCCCAACGGGAACTTACTACATCAGTTCCGTTGGCCCATAATTTCGTGGGTTGAATATACGGCACCTTTTTCTTGTTTCCTCCATCGGCAAACTTTGCAAGCAATGATTCTGTGCAGCCTACAGTATAGAAAATGGTTGTAGACATGTCACATGGTATACAGTCACGTATGTGCGTACGCTTCATTACATTCACCGTACCTTATGTTCAAGTTTCCAATTTTTCACCAGCTAGCTGCAATGGACTACAAACTAACACTTCTTATTTTTTCCTTCAAAAATACTTATAATTTAAGAATTGCAATATACTTAATTGACAGCAATTAAGAACTTAGTCTGAATGGTGTACATTATTTCTTCATTATACTGCATATCATAATGCACTGTATAATACCGTTTATGTATTCTTAAAGGATATCCTATAATTTATTTTAAATTTCCTTTGCATGTTTGAGTGTATTCTTATTCATTACTAAATAGTGAAATGCCATTCATCTGGACTTAAAATGAACCATCCTGTTAATGGAAGGTCTTTGAATTTATCAAAGGAAATGTCCTATGATGTTCAATATTTGGATATAAGTCAGAAAATCCAAAACTATTCAAAGCTAACAAAATGTTTTTTTCACAAAAGAATGTTGAATGTTTTGAACACACCAAAACAGCCTTTGCTTTGTTGACTTGTTGAATATCTTATGTACACAAAACCATATGTAATATTTAAACAAGATAAACATGATCTGTTTGGACAACATTGATATGAAATAGATACAAGAGATTCGTATTTAATCTTTAAGAAAATAATGTTTATCACCTGGGAACAATAGTTTTATGTATAAATACATAAACCATCTTAAAATCTGCATACTAATGTCTACATAAAAGGTAAAATATTGTGCAATACAGTCCGGGTTTCACATTCTAGTTGTTTTTAATTAAAAAAAGCATTTATGGTTAAGTTACAAATGTCTGACTATTTCATTCAATGCCCGATGGAAACCATACAATACAATGTATACAATGATCATGTTTGAGAAACATATAAAAACAAACACATTTATAAGGAAGAAATATTATTTCATTCCACAATATTTTGGAAGTCAAAAACGAGGCCAAAATGGTTGACAAAAAGTTGAAGCTCTGGGTAATGTTTAAGAAATATTCTTTATGAACAGCATACCTGGCAGGATTTTTCCGTTAAAGCCGTTAATCACTGCATCACACTTTTCCTTGGACTCCATTCTCGCGAAGCCGACCCCACGACTGACACCATCGGGTTTCCTTAAAATCCTGGTCGAGATAACCGTCCCATAATCCTTCAGCATGTTCTCCAGGTTCTGTTCGGAGAAGTAGAGCGGAAGGTTCGCGATGTACAGGTTCGTCGGATCCTGCTCTTGTTGCTGAAAACAAAGCAGAATTAACATTAAAGTCATCACATTAGCAACAATTAATTTAAGACGTTCTAGCATAAATGTTTTACAGCATTAAAATTGATGGTAATGGAAGAACAAATTAACATTAACATTATATAAATTTAAGATGGGGACTGCCGTTTGAATCTTGTTTTTTAAAGAAAAAAATAATTGGATCATGCTGTTGTTGCTATGGTTGCTTTTTCATTAAGTTGTCCAATTTCGCAGTGACTACTGTTTGTTTCAATGGCCTAACCCAGGCTTCAGTGAAAACATTAATGCCTTTTTTGAAGACAATGTAAGGCAACTTCAATCTATCATTTATTTAGGAATGAGCTTCGAGTCAGAAGAAAAATGATTTCTTCACAGATGCAGGAGCAGACCCAGGATTTAACACATGTAAATTGATTTTTTCAATACATTGAACAACAACATGCAGTTGTTCAATTGTCTTCTATAATGAAACATTAATAATAGTACATAATTATTATGCTATTAGAAAATGTTATAAAAATATAACGAAACGATGTAAATGCATGTCAGAACTGGTTTGCAAAGGAAAAGGTGACGTTACGGAAAAGAAATTGAAATTTGAACTTGTGATTTAAAGGTCTTTTGATCAGAATTGACATGTATTTCATCAGCATAATTTAGTTTTGAATCTATAATGACAGTTTGCCCCAATGAATAAACCATTCTATGTATAGATAGACATCTCTTTGATAGCAGCGTCATTCATTGAAAAATGAAATTCAGTGAATGTCAGGTCGTTTTGCAAAATTATAGGTGTTTATTGGCCGACTGATCGACTAAATGTTATTTCATTGATCATACTGCTTGCAAAGTGCATTAAATATCGATTACCAAAATGTTGGCTCAAATATAAGCAAGATTTCCTTATAGAATCAATTAAGTTCACAGATTTTGTTGATCTTTTAATGTTTATGTAATTCTTGATCAAACATAAGGCTATTGTACAATGAAATCATAGTCTAACACTATGTCAACAGACGTGGTAGATCTAACAAATATGGTTATTTACGCAACGGAAATAAATGGTTTAAACATCGGCAAACGAGTGGCTCCATGTTTATCATGTCAACAGACGAATTCCAGCACCATATATCAGCCTTTATTTGCCAAATGTGGTTGTAAAATGCACACTTTTGCTGACATTAAACAGATCTTGCTTCAACTTGTTTGAAGTATACCCTTGGATTCGGAATGTTCATTATGAAGAAATATCTTGTCAAATTATTGATTGTTGATGATTTTTTCTCACTCACGGAAACTTGGGTGTTATTATTTTCCACTAGCCTAAAATGTGAAAAACACAAAACAGTTTAACCTTGAAGAAAATGTGGTTTATAAATGCCGGTAGTTATACTTGATAAGAAGATCATTATACTCATCAAATAATTATTCATCATTGGTTGAACAGTTCTAATGAAATGACCTTTCCCCCCTTTGCTGGAGAGCAGATTCTATACCAGTTTGTGACCAATTTCTGGCTTGCTCACATTTAATAAGGGCTCTCACCACCCCAGTTTAGGTTCAATAGCTATTGTCTAAGGGTTTCCCACTAATAGTTTTGTTTTTATTGTCAACCTATTAAATGACATACAATAGGAAGGCATTGTTTGATTAGATTACAAATCATAAACCACAGACCTCAAAAGGAAGGAAAGGACAGCTTTAAATCACTTCCATATTGTATAATTGAACAATAATGGTTTGTTGTATTTTTTAATTCAATTTAACAAACATTTTATTCATGAAATTTTATTTTAGTTTTACTTTTTCAAAGCATGAGTTTCTGACCAGGAATGTGTGTGAGCCTCTATAATCATGATGCCAAAACAAAACACTCTTTTTTCATATGAAAAAATATTTTGCAAAAAAATAAATCATGACACTTTTAGAAAGTACAGAATGATTAAAGTAATAATGGCCCCTGTGTAAAGTTAACCGCACCATAATGTCAGCTCACATTTATCAAAATACCATTGATGTTAAAATCTGGTTATTTAAACAATTAACAGGGGTTCATTTTTCAGCTAAAATCAATATATTCTGGATGACACTTTTAACCCTATAAAGTGGGTGGAAATGTTGAAGTGATTTGGCTCTTTGCCAAGATTTTGATATATAGTACCTATAAAATGCCAAAATTAAAAAGTTGTCTCCATAAATGGGTAGGTATGTCATGTAAGGGTGCCTTTGGAATGACCTAGTAATAAATCTTGGAAGTTAACAGCAGAATTTTACAATGGCCACTCCAGGGGAGTTGACATACGCTAAAATAACTGTTGACTTACTTTATTCTTTCATAGGGTAGGGGGAACATTGAATAGTAACATGTCTAACGTTTCAATACAATTTTTTTGTATCTGAAATCATATTTTTCATGTAAGAAGCTTAGAAGTAAACAAGTTCCCCCAAAACGTATCAGTCATTAAAACCAGACTTTAGAGTTCAATGAGAAATGATAGTCATGCAGTTGTCAAGAGACAGATTTCTTAAATTTAAAATAAAACAGTGCTTTATCGTTTCAGATTTCTCTTAAAACAGCAATTTTAATGAAGCTATTAACGACATTGAAATTTGATTTTGCTAAGGTTTGAACGAAAACAGTTTGTTTACTCAGAATTGTGTCCAAATGCATTGCAGGTATTCCATTATGTTTTTGTCAAACAACAATAACCCTTTCATTTCTGCACCTAACAATGAATTTAAAGAACAAATTTGTGCATTTATTCATACATGCCATATCCCCCAGCAGGTGGGAAAAATCCCCCGGAATTTTGACCCATCCCCTGGTCCCCGGCCGGGGGATATGGATCAAAACTTGCTTAAGGTTGACAGTGGAAAGCATCAATAATATTATGAGTGTGAAATTCCATGAATGACCGTGATAACTAAGTCAAAAAATTATTGTAGTTTGAGTGTATTTCTGTATTTGTTCTTATATTATAAATGCAGATATTGCGCAAATTTTTGTCGCATAAAAATACGCTGGTGTAATATCAAAATCCCCTGGAATTCAGACCAAAATCCCGTGGGAAGCCTCTCAAAAATATGGCAAGTATGTTTATTTAATTTCCTAGTTTAATAACTAGACCAAGAAAGGAGCAGCAGTCCCTGGTTGTGCCCTTCTGAATGGGTATGGCCCATGATCCTTGTGCCCTTTTCAACTGGATCTTGGTTCAATTTTAGGTTTCTCCAGAGATTAACCCGGTGTTTCTGTTGCAGTTGTATTGGAATGTATTATGCCTAGAAATCTAGTTGTTGACATGCACATGCATCTTTTTTTGTTAAATATCATAGAAGCACCCAAGTTCATAAAAATCTAAATAACTACGCCCAAATGTAAATGTTTCTAAAAGGCTATGCCCAAATGTTAATGCTTCTAAAAGTTAAGCCATAATGTTAATGTTTCTAAATGGCTTCACCATAATGTAAATGTTTCTAAATGGTTATGCCATAATGGAAATGTTTCTAAATGGCTATGCCATAATGTAAATGTTTCTAAATGGCTATGCCATAATGTAAATGTTTCTAAATGGCTATGCCATAATGTAAATGTTTCTAAATGGCTATGCCATAATGTAAACGTTTCTAAATGGCTATGCCATAATGTAAATGTTTCAAAATGGTTATGCCATAATGGAAATGATTCTAAATGGCTATGCCATAATGTAAATGTTTCTAAATGGCTATGCCATAATGTAAATGTTTTTAAATGGCTATGCCATAATGTAAATGTTTCTAAATGGTTATGCCATTATGGAAATGTTTCTAAATGGCTATGCAATAATGTAAATGTTTCAAAATGGCTATGCAATAATGTAAATGTTTCAAAATGGCTATGCGATAATGTAAACGTTTCTAAATGGCTATGCCATAATGTAAATGTTTCTAAATGGCTATTCAATAATGTAAATGTTTCTAAATGGCTATGCCATAATGTAAATGTTTCTAAATGGCTATGCGATAATGTAAATGTTTCTAAATGGCTATGCCATAATGTAAATGTTTCTAAATGGCAATGCAATAATGTATATGTTTCTAAATGGCTATGCCATAATGTAAATGTTTCTAAATGGCTATGCCTGTAAAAAGTCCCCTACATACCCCATGCCCTACCTTTGCCATCTGCGCCTGGATTCCCTGAGCTTGGAGCGCCTGGACTGCGACTTCAGCAGCCTGGTTTGTCTCAAAGTCCACGAAACCATATCCTGAAAAACAGTAAGATTTCAGAATTAAATATTATTCATAAATGCCATTAACAGCTGATACCGGCTACATTAACACAAGTGTACATGGTCATTTTTAAAATCTTTTTTCGTTATGAACAACATAAAAAATGCTTGATGGCGATAGCTACAACAACAATGCTGTAGCGGCTATCAGAATATCTCATCATTTTTTGCCAAAAACAAAACAACAACAGACACGCTAAAAACTCTGAAAGCCCTAGAAAAATATCTGCAGAAAATATGTGCTGCTAAAAACAGTTTAAAGATGTGTCAATAAGTCTTTCAATGCCCATAAGCGAACAGTCATAGGTACAATAGGAACATGACTTATTCTTAGAAACTTCCAATAACCCATAGTAATCCAGACAGATTATTGATATAGATCTTAACCTTGTCTATGTGTGAATTTGGAGATTATTAAAGTAGAGAGAAAAGTGGATAAAACCACAAATACCTCCACAAAGCTTTTGGTATTTTTCACTTTGGCTTTATTTCCTTAGAGGGACAGTTTCCAGACATAAATCAACTCACGTTTTCAATATGCGAAACTTTAAAAAAAATACTTATGAAACCAAAATATTCCTGTGGGAAAAACCTTTGTTAACAGTCTCAAAAGCTTGTATCTGAACCTAAATCTGTCTACAAATAATTCAGAGATGTACGGATGAACATGCCATAAGGAGAGATGGACAGAATAACATGGAATAGGGAGAGATAGACAGAAGAACATGTAATAGAGAGAGATGGACAGAATAACATGTAATAGGGAGAGATGGACAGAATAACATGTAATAGAGAGAGATGGACAGAAGAACATGTAATAGAGAGAGATGGACAGAAGAACATGTAATAGAGAGAGATGGACAGAAGAACATGTAATAGGGAGAGATGGACAGAAGAACATGTAATAGAGAGAGATGGACAGAAGAACGTGTAATAGAGAGAGATGGACAGACTAACATGTAATAGAGAGAGATGGACAGACTAACATGTAATAGGGAGAGATGGACAGAATAACATGTAATAGAGAGAGATGGACAGACTAACATGTAATAGGGAGAGATGGACAGACTAACATGTAATAGGGAGAGATGGACAGACTAACATGTAATAGAGAGAGATGGACAGACTAACATGTAATAGAGAGAGATGGACAGACTAACATGTAATAGGGAGAGATGGACAGAATAACATGTAATAGAGAGAGATGGACAGAAGAACATGTAATAGAGAGAGATGGACAGAAGAACATGTAATAGGGAGAGATGGACAGAAGAACATGTAATAGGGAGAGATGGACAGAAGAACATGTAATAGGAAAAGATGGACAGAATAACATGTAATAGAGAGAGATGGACAGGAGAACATGTAATAGGAAAAGATGGACAGAATAACATGTAATAGAGAGAGATAGACAGAAGAACATGTAATAGAGAGAGATGGACAGACTAACATGTAATAGAGAGAGATGGACAGGAGAACATGTAATAGAGAGAGATGGACAGACTAACATGTAATAGGGAGAGATGGACAGAATAACATGTAATAGAGAGAGATGGACAGAAGAACATGTAATAGGGAGAGATGGACAGAATAACATGTAATAGAGAGAGATGGACAGACTAACATGTAATAGGGAGAGATGGACAGAATAACATGTAATAGAGAGAGATGGACAGACTAACATGTAATAGAGAAAGATGGACAGAATAACATGTAATAGGGAGAGATGGAAAGAAGAACATGTAATAGATGGACAGAAGAAAATGTAATAGAGAGAGATGGACAGAAGAACATGCCATCAGGAGAGATGGACAGAAGAACATGCCATAGGGAGAGATGGACAGAAGAACATGCCATAGGGAGAGATGGACAGAAGAACATGTAATAGGGAGAGATGGACAGAAGAACATGTAATAGAGAGAGATGGACAGAAGAACATGTAATAGAGAGAGATGGACAGAAGAACATGTAATAGAGAGAGATGGACAGGAGAACATGTAATAGAGAGAGATGGACAGAAGAACATGTAATAGAGAGAGATGGACAGGAGAACATGTAATAGAGAGAGATGGACAGGAGAACATGTAATAGAGAGAGATGGACAGGAGAACATGTAATAGAGAGAGATGGACAGGAGAACATGTAATAGAGAGAGATGGACAGAAGAACATGTAATAGGGAGAGATGGACAGAAGAACATGCCATAGGGAGAGATGGACAGGAGAACATGAAATAGGAAGAACAGGTAATCGGGAGAGATGGACAAACGTACATGTAATAGGGAGAGATGGACAGAAGAACATGTCATAGGAAGAGATGGACAGACGAAAAGAAGGTTGAGATTGACAGAAGGAAATGCAATGAGAAGAAATGGACAAAAGAACAATCAGGGATGTACTGACAGACGTTGTATGTATCAATTAAAAGTAGAGACAAACTAGGCTGTTTTTCTACATGGTAAACAATCTCATTCTTCTTCTTCTTTAATTAGTGTCAGAGTCAATCAATGCCAATTGACAAAACTCTCTTTCAATGGAAATTACCATTGATTATGTGCGTGTACACAACCAATTCCTACATCGATTTTATACAAAATAATATGTTCATGTTTCAATTAAATGAGCATTTTACTTGTAGTTGCATAATAAAAAAAAAATATTGTTTACATAATAAACCTTTCAGCAAGTTTTAACATCCTTTCAGTCAATAGTTATAAATGGATTTTCAAGGAATAAAAATTAGACAGGAAAAAATGTGGGGACTGAAATGGAGAACACTAAAAATGTCTGTTAGGGAAGAGAAATATTTCGCAAACAGGTTATTTCTTCATTACAGGATCATAAATTTTCTAGCTGCTTCTTGCTTTTGAGTAATTGGCCGTTAAGCTAATGGTACAGACTATGTTATTGGAATATTAATGGCTATTTAAGGAAATAATGACCACAATTATAAAGCATTTGCTGGTCTAAATTGAAGCAAACTGCTTATAAAATATGTTTCTTCCACACCAATAACTGCAAGTATTAACATTAATATCATAATAATGTATATAAGATAAAAGAGAACAGGATATATACTGATACCCTTGCACTTAAAGTGGAGTAGACACAAATCAGGAAGTCAGGAAAAGTACCAAGAAGTACCAGATTCATAAATGCTCTAATATGCATTTTAAGAGGAAAACAAAGCAACAATAATATATCCAAGGACAAACTCTAAAGATAAACATGGCCAAATAATAGGCTAGTGTAAAGGCACATTAGAATTGATGAAAGCCCACCAGGCACACAGTATGACAAGCCATAAGAAAACATACACACCCATAAGACAACATACATGCCCACAAGACAGACAACATAGACACCCATAAGACAACATACATGCCCATAAGACAGACAACATACACACCCATAAGACAACATACATGCCCATAAGACAGACAACATACACACCCATAAGACAGACAACATAGACACCTATAAGACAACATACACACCTATAAGACAACATACACACCTATAAGACAACGTACACACCTATAAGAGAACACACAAGCCCATAAGACAACAGACAAGTGCTGACTGAAAATGACAGGGAAACCTGATTCCGGTAGTGTTAGCTATAAATACATTGAACTCTGAAATGTCCAGTATATATTCATTCATACTATAGTACTAATTAAGAGAATTGTGTCTTTTACAATCTCTTGACATCGGCATATTGATTTGATTCTCAATTTGTCTGGCAAAGCATCACCTTGTAAGATATCTGAAAGTTTGGTTGAGATTGAGATTTGACTGAGCATTTTTGTGATATTGGGGCCAGTGGGAAATGCTGTCATTTCATTGAAACACTGCAACCTTATTCAAGTTCTGGGTTCAAATTATTTCTTCAACAATTTCTTGATTCCATTTACATCTTGTTCAACTGCCAAGGGTGAAGATAAGAGGAGTGTAATTAAATTCTCCAGGGAACATTTAATCGAAGCTCCATTATCTAATTCTGAGAAAGGAAAACAAAACCATATGGGAATTTCTACAACTGATGTCATTATAGAATGTGAAACATTAAAAAAATCAAAACAAGTTCTGCTGATAATGAAACAATATTGTCTTGACAATGTTGGAGCCATAAGTTAGACAACTGTTATTTGGCTACAGGGCACTGGAATTTTATTTGAACAAGATTGCATAGCTATATGTTTGTCCCTTATGTGTTGCATTTGAATTTAATTGCAAGCATTCTGCACTATAGACCAAGAATATTGATGTTCAAAATAATGAGAAACAGGAGACTGAAGCAGAAAATTATTAGCATTATACTAAATTTCCATTTGGTCTGGACAATTCTCTAGCATATTTCCAAAAGTATATGGATGTAAAAAGAAATGCAAGAACTCAGGATAAAGTAGCTTGTATAAAAGATTTATAGAGCACTGATGATGATTAAGATTGGTTTAGCAATATAAACATTGAGTTCTGACCCTCCACCCATGAGGTCATGGGAGTCCCTGTTGGCCACAAAAACTAAACCAGTGGAAACAGATTCAAACTTATAATGACCTTGGCTATAAGAAACTCAGTAAAGATGAAATATATTTTTCCGGACACGCATACAATTTGTTCTAGCTCTAATTTATAATCTCAAAAAGATTAGAAACATTACTATACAATGACTCCTGAATAAGATAGGAATAACAGTGGAAACATCATGGGGCCAATATTAATTTCTAGAATCCTGAGCAAATCCAACTAATCATGGTTGACTTTTGACGTTTCTGAAATACAATTTGGGAAATATTGAAACAACAGAGGATGCCTCTTAAATCGATAGACAAATGTCTGTACTATGCTAATGCCCTGCTTATTATAACAGTGAATGAAAAATGGTGATGTGTATTTTGTGTTGGGGATATTACCAGAACTTGAAAGAGATGAAGCTAGCACCAGCAGTGAGAAGGAATGACTAAGTGTGGACTCAGTCATTGGCAATGGTGCAAAGCAAACATGATGCAGAGCAAAGTAGTGCAGATCTCTGAAGCAGTATCACCATACATTGTATACCTTTATTTGTTAGAATAGATGATTTACAAAACCATCAGGCAAGTTATTAAAATTCATATGATGAAATATATTTATCAGAATTTATTCAATATGGCTTTGAATCAGATTTTTTTCTAACAGGAGAATATGATAGAATGTTTCTAAATTTGTCCTCCCCTAATATTTTTAGTTATTTATTTTTATCTCAAATGTTTCTGAATTTGTTTTTCCAAGAATTGTTTATTTTATTTTTTCCTGCTCTTTGTCAATAATTTACAAATTGTCTGACACAAGGTCCCTAAGGCTTTTTGACTAATAAGGCAAACACTTGTAGTCTGGTATGATAAATATTGCTCAATTAAGTGGGTAAAAAATCAATTCCAATGCTCAGAGGGTTTGAACAATTAGACAATCAAGTTGGACATGGAATGCACATGTTGGCTTTAGATAATTATGATTCGATCATGAGGACAAAAGTACAAAAGGTACTTGATAGGTCCGGTATGCTTTCGATTGATAAAACCATTGTACAGAGCACATGACATTGTATGATGGTGTTTAGAACATGTGATTACATCAGGATGCATTTAACACTACAAGTGGTACTTTGTATTAATGTTTAAAGGGTTTTATGCTTTTATCATCATGAAATCAATACTGAAATGAAGCAGAATAGTGTTCTAGTAGTCACAGAGTGTGATGCAGAAGTACTGGGGACCATTTCATCAAAGATCTCAGCCGTTAAGTGTAATTATATTAAAGTCATTTTTTTTCTTTATTTTGTAAAATCTTACCTTTAACCAGTATTATTGTTAAAACACAATTAAACATATGAAAATAACTAAGCTGGTGCCAACTTTGACTTTTCTATAGGTTTTTGAAGATATGAATAAGATCATTTATTGAAACAAGGCCCAGGTGTACAGGGGTACATAATATGTCCTGTGGAAAGTAAACCTGGAGGTCTTATCATATCAGGCTCATCAAAAAGCGTTTGCGTGACTTTGAAATATGTCGTCTTTTAACTTCATCTAATACATTTGCTCAAATCTTTATTCATCTATCTAAATGCTAATTCAGAAATTTGGACTGAAAACAAATTCAAATATATCCTGCATAATTTATCAAATGGACTTCACTTGGCTAGCCAAGCTTCAAATTCATTAAAAACTGGTTCTACTAAGATTTCAAATAAAGTGTCTTCATTTTCAACCAAATTAGCAAACCATAAAGGCCATTACAAGCTGCATTACCATTTCAGCATTAAATTTCCCTTAATGCTTTGCAATGGTTCAAAGATGGCTAATTTCTATTCCAATAGGATATGAACTCAGACAATTTACATATACATGTATATGACCAACAGGTCAACCATACATTTACTCCAAGAGCTGCATGTATTATGATTAAATGCCAAAAAAAATGAAGTGAGCTTGCAGCCTGGAAATAATGAGACCACTTTTACATGATTGAAAAAATGAGTGTAAAACTGGTTGAGTAGGAAGTCAATAAAAGACATTTTATCTTCTAAAACAGACAATTTCTGACTAAAAGGGCTATCAGCCCTCTGCTTTTATGGATGAATAATATAAGGGGGATATTTCCCTGCATCTATCTAATTTGATTTTTTTGATAAGAGAGAGTGCGTGATGCTGCTACATTACATATACGGACTGAAATTGCTGCCATAACATCGCCGATTATTCTTATGTCAGATACCAGTCTCTTTCCGGGTTAAATATGTCAGATACAAGGCACTTTCATAGTTAAATATGTCAGATACTAGTCGGTTTCCGGGTAAATATGTCAGATACTAGGCTCTTTCTGAGATATGTATGTCAGATACTACGCTCTTTCTGAGTTATGTATGTCAGATACTAGGCTCTTTCTGAGTTATGTATGTCAGATACTAGGCTCTTTCTGAGTTATGTATGTCAGATACTAGGCTCTTTCTGAGTTATGTATGTCAGTGAATTATTTGTGTGCCTTATAACATGGTCTATATAGATTATCAGAGACTGATGCCATCTCTGTTACTGTTAAATGTTGTTTGTTCATCCCTTTTATAAACATATGTAGTTATAAAGTGTGTATTTTTCTTTGTGAGTGGTATCATAGTAAGTACATAATTAAGTATGGAATTAGGTGTTCAGGGCTCTAATACTACCAAGTCTATTCTTGTTTCATATATTTATCCAGTTCTGCCAACTGTCCAATAAGTTCAGTTCAGTTAGGTTACTCATCATGTGCACGAATGAGAAAAAGTTTGAAGAACAAATGGCAAGCTAATGCTTATGGTGTTGTAACGACCAAGAAAATAGAGTTACCACAGAACCAAGCTGAACTCCAAAAAGACACCTCTTTCCAATACAATCGTATCTAAAGAGACAGGCATAAACCATTGCATTTCTGGGTCCTAATACTGGCACTATTACACATTATACTCTTGCAATAGAGGACATTCATCCTTATCAATGACAAAAATGATCCTCTTGTCTGAAAACAAAATGTTGTCCATTCTAATGATGGATTGGTAGTTATTGTAAATACTGCTTTGAGAGACTGGGTTCAAAACTTTCTGGCAGAGACACAGTGGTAATTAAATGGTTTGTTTCAAATCCACTGACAACAGTTTGTCGAAAAACCACAGGTTGCCAATTTCCTGGTTCTGTTATGTATCTGCCACTCTGACAGTATTTATGGAAAATATTTTTTTGATAAGTTTTGGCACTTGCAAGAACTGTCTGATAAATGATGACTAGAAACTATTTAAAAATCATTTTAACAGTCCTTAGAAAATGAATAGTGTAGCCTTGACCTTGGATGAAAGTTCTGAGCACACTTGGCCATTTTGATATGTTATGTAAATTTGTACTAGACCAGAGGCTAAGAAACCTCCTACATAACACAGAAGCCTAGAAACATCCTATATAACACAGTACCATGTTTAAGCCTGCTTCCTCGTTTAAAGATATCGTGTCATAGAACAAGAGAAATAAATTGCGGGCATCTCCTTGAAATTTAACACCACTGTAAGTATGTTCTTGGAATCATATGTTGGACCTCCTAATAAGTAAGACTCATAATATCAAACAAATTAAAGTCATCTAGTAAATTTTAAAAGCCTTCTAGAGCCATAGGCTTATTAGACATAAGGTATCTGATGTACATATAAGCTTGTGATAACAACCAGCCATTGACAATAATGTTAATGTCTGCTGAACCCTATCAGAAGTGTAATGTCCAATTTTGGACAAAACAGCGTGTTTGGAATATTCTTCGCGTTAAAATATTAACATATAATTACTCTACACATAAAGCCCTTCCAAATGATACCCAAGCATATGGGGTTACAGACATCAAAATTAATCACATATGTATATAGGAACCTTTATTACTGCTCTATCAATTGGCTGTTGAATGCCTGTTGCATGGATGCTTCATACAACTCTAAATCAATGTGTCATTACCAAGGACAGCTCTTTATAGCATTTTGTCAGCGAGATAAAATCACCGGCTGTTTTTAGGGCCAAAACCATAAAAAGACAATTACTGTTTGTTTAGCAGAATAAAATATTGACGTCTTTCCAGCAGAAAATAAGATACAGCAGCAGCGATAAGGAAACCATATCAGGTTCAGGGACCCCAGACTTGGAAACATGCCTTTTGTTTTAAACATCTAAATGCAATTTAGGAATAAATGCAATAGAGAGATTCTATAAAAGCCCAACAATTACACCCAACCACGAAATACACCAAAGTCCAAAATACAATGACACTCAAAATACACCAAAAGTATGAAAATAGCAGTGTAAGGGGGTATTTTGCAACACCCACTAGCAAACTCTTAGCCCTACCCCCATAGAAAATGTAAATTTCCATTACAAAAATCTATCCATTATACATAAAATATAAATTCCATAAGGCAACAGAAAATATAAATTCCATAAGGCAACTTTTTTTACATAATCTATTATTGGTGCTGGAGACAAAGGGATAATAATGAGAAGAGATGGCAGACAAACATGTTGGTCAATATCGGCCATTGGAAAGTAAATACCCCGATAATGGTGAATAACAACATGTGATACAGGATCTATATTTTCCGGTGAAAAGATTCCAAGAGCTTTCTCCGGAGACTGTCTGCTATCTTGAGTGATTTGCCTTATGAATATTCATTAACAGGGTCAAATGCTCACAAGTTTACTATATTCCGATTTCCGATTTGACTATTATTACTGACTGCATTCAATGTAAGGGGCAATGATGACTATGGGGCCATTTATAGAAAAAGCGTGAACTTTCATGTTTGACCAAACTAGTCTTTTCATCACTTGAACATTTTCATGATGATACCAGCTGAAATGCTGTAAAAATATTAAAATAAAACTGAAGATTTCTCTATAATTTTGACAACATTACAAATCTAGAGAGCGCAGTTTTTAATAAGTTTATTTAAATTTTCAAGTCTTTTAAAACTCACTGTTTTATGAGAGGACACTACATACTTTTTATGATTGAACTCTGACTTAAAAAGGCTAGTTGTGATAGGTCAAGTGGCTTGTTTTCTTAAATCATTTGCCATGGATAATATCCGATAACAGTAATATTTATTTTGTCCCTATAAACATGTGGTTATGCAGGTTCGAACAAAAACCTGGTAGGCAGATGTCTGACTTTTCAAGTGTTCTATCAAAAACCTGTAGGTGTATAAAGAGTAACACCCAAGATAGACCTTCTTTTGATGTTTGAAGATGACTTAAGTTCCCCTAAAACACAGTCGTTAATTCTTAAACAGTCTTACCTTTGCACTTGTTTGTGGTCTGATCCACTATGGCCTTTGTGGAAATGATTTTACCATATCTGAAAAGACAAAAGAAAATTTGTAATAATAATAGACATTTTTGCATAAAATTAAGATACTATACAGAATGGAGATTTCATAAACAAGGGAGGTTATCCAAATTGATAGTTAATCTAATTTAAACTAAGGGACATTATCCAGTCTTGATATTCAACAATGTCATACATGTGACCCATGAGAACTATTCTGACTGCAACAGTAACTAACTACATAAATTATAAGGCCCAACAATTTTTTTTATTGTTTTTCTTTAAGTAACCAAAATAATAATTAAGGTCGGGGCTTCAAGAAATGAAAATATCATCTATAGCTATGTTGGAGCAGACTAGTCATTTTAAATATTTGTCAGGGATTGTTAATAGAATTGCTCGAAAACATTGGCATTTTGTGGTCTGCACATATCAACTAAACAAACAATGTTTGCCAAACATTTTTCTCCCTTTTAGATAAATTTTGTTCAAAAACTTCCATTTGAGAGATAAATTAGCATGTCCACTTTCGTCCCAGTGTATTTTATCTCCTGTCCGATCAGACATCATTTAACCTCTGGTCCAATTCCCTATGCCTGACAAAAGAGGGACCAAGCAATCAATTCACTTTGGAGGAAATCGCATGTATTGGACATGACCCTTCATGGTAACACATTTCGCCACTTTCCACAGTTTTGACAAATTTGTTGAGAAAGTCTGTTTTTATTGTCTGAATGTAATAAAATACTTTATTACACGAGAAAACATGTTTTATTTCATCAGGTTGTTCACCTTAAACAAATCCATGCATGAGATGGAAGTAATTGTTATATTATGGTCAAACTCGCGTTAAGATTGCGGCAAAACAATATTAAGTGTGTTCGAATTGGTTTTATTGCATATTAATACACTGTGGACCTTCAGATGATATTAACAACCACTTAACTAAACAAGACAAACTTATTTGTAATGTTTTGTATGAAACTACTTTTGCGCGACACAAACCTAAAACAAAATTGCATAAATGTGGCGATATATTACATCCAGAAACAACATTATTGTGGTCACACCACAAACCACTCAATAATAGTCTTTTTTCAATTGGGTTCAAATACTTTCTTTTGGTTCTTTTTGTTTCTTTAGGTTCCAATTAACAGTAAAATACTTGTATTATTATAATGGCCTTGCGGTTAAGTGTCTAAATGCAATGAGTGTTCCCAGAACAATTAAATATTCATCCAAACATGGGTTCATGCGTAATGTGTATAAATATCTTATTTATTATCAGCTGGGCGAAAAAGATGTTCTTTCATGCTGACTTTCCCCCCACTCACTAGGGTGATAGTGTGATCGTTGCATAACAATGTTAGGTGTGGGGAATATAACTTTATTTTCTTATCATTAAAGTTGCAAAATCTGAAGACTAAGTAACCACAAATATGCATAAATTAGTGGCATAACCATTTTTGAACAATCCCGAAGTAAATTTTAATAAACAAGTATATAAATGTTGTGTATGAATGAAATATTGGTCACATGATATATTGAGGTATTTATAATTATAAACCATGAGCAATTGAAATGACACTATATATATATATGCTATTCATAAATTAAACGTTTAAGCAAATAGCTTCTTTTATGCACTGATCGGATAATTATAGTTTTTGCAAAGAAATCTATGAAAGTAAGGTTTCCATTCCATCCTGAAAGCTGATCAACCTTTAATCATCAAAACAGACCACTCCTTTCGCAACAATAAAAATACAAGTTTAATGAAGGGAATATGACACCCTTAAGTTATCAATAATTCATTAAATAAATACTATCCAGTATCTGTATGTAATCAAAATGAGTTTGACAAACCTACATATAAATGTTTGATTAGATATTTATTACAAAACCATAGCTTTGAAGATTGGCACATCTTTGAAAATAGCACTTCAAAGGGTCGGGCATCAATATTTGTATATTTTAAGGCACTATTGCCCATTTATCTTGCAACAAAACATTTCTCATGGGTTATTTTTTATATTTCACTGACAGTTTTTCAGAATGTAATCATCAACCATCAAAGTGTCATTTCACTCACTTTTCAAAGAGGTCAATTTGCTATGGTTTCGATTTTTATGCTGATTTTTATGTGAATTTATCTTACAGGTATTTATGAACCATTACAGTATGTATAAAATCGGTTCAGCTTGATCTCAGTTGATTTTTGGTAGAAAATAAAAATGTTGTAATATAAATGAACAAGTTTTGAGAAAAGCCTAGGATGAAATGGGAAAGGTCAACATGATTCGTTCCTATTTATTGTTCTCTTTGATGTCTATATTATAATTTGGGCCATCAAAATACAAAAACATAAATTCAGCTATTTTGATTTTATTTCTGCACTTTCAGTAGTATTTATTGAATAATCACATGTTGAGAACATGTTGGTGAATATAATACTGAATAAATAGGTGACATATATATATTGTTGCTCAGAGGTCGGAATGTCACGAGTACATTAGTATATAAATTATGGACAGGTTCATTATTGTCATTTGTATGACTAGCCAAGGACTAAATTGCTCTGTATGGGCACCACTGGTGCAACCATGATCTTTACAATATACTTTCCCACCAAACTCTGAAACCCTTGTCAACTGTTTCATCAAACATTTGCGACTACTTTGAGGTCCCTTTTCTGATCATCAGTGATGTAAAATGAATCAGAATATACTAGAATATAATGATGATCTTGCAAGTAGTTTTACACATAATGATCAGTTAGAAGTCATTAAAGCCCGATATTAGCTTGACCTACAACTGCGGGAGTTTCTCTCAAGCCCACCTAGAAATTCCTGCTTCGCTAGGCTAGGGAATGGACTGCAAACACAATTATTATCTTAAAGGCGAAAGCCCAAATTTTGGTTTCATTGACAAGTCTTATCATTCCGTATGACGCAACACTTTGTAACACTGCTTCACTAAAACCAGTGACGTAACCATAATGATTGGGTGGTGGTGACAATCTCCTTAGTGCCTCGAAAACAAGTACTAATGCCAACACTCTTTGATATATGTCTATTTGAAACAGACTTTTAATTACATGCTGTTCATTCTTAAAGTGCAGCTATAAAGCTTCATTAACGGAGATTATAGGTCTGGAAAGATCTTGTATTATTGACTTAGGCATACAAATGAAAGATTCTGCAAAACCTAAGATGATTCCTAAATAAATGGTTCTATGATGAAAACAAAAGCAGAAAATATTCTCCAAAAACTTAAGGTTGTGTTCTGGTGTTAGTCCACATTAGGCTCCAATTCCCAAATGAAAGATCGCCTGGTTTGGGCATATCATTAAGGGCGTATTTGGGCGTTATCATTGAGGCCATGAGAAATGCAGTTCTATGCTACCATAGCTATAGCCCTGAACATGTTGATTTAACTATGTGGACATTCATGTACTGGTGTCTTCCCGGAAACTGCGGGAAGGATCTCGCTAGGCACCCTTCATATAGCCTATGATTGCGTGCCGCACAGCCTGGCCTCAGCACTACCCTGGTTGCTGAACTCTTCAGAGACTCAAGGAGGATTTTGTACCAACTATTACTCAAACATTTTGGCAAAGGTGAAATAAGTGTACAAAATGATTACAGTAAAAGCTTTCTGTACATGACATCTTCCTTCATACTTGTGTTTTTTTAGAAAATCTATATTCTTACATAAGCAAATAAAATCTATTAGGGAAAAAAAATGAAACCTAAACCACCAAATGGAGCCCAAAGTGGAAAATTAACCCTAAGAGAAATTCATGGCTTTATGCAGACCAAAACCAATCAATAGCCATGTTGCTTTACAAGGCAAATTGTACGAGAAGGAACATCTGTATGTCTTAATGGATGTCGTTATGAATTGATTAAGGGTTCACAACTAAATTGAATTTACCAAGAAATGTCTCTGGTGCTACTGTTTGTATTATTAATAGAGCTCCTGACATATGATATGCCTGCCAGTTGTTAATCAAACAGAAAATATTTGGTCAATGAAATCATAAAGACTTTATTCCAATAGAGTAAATATCCGACTATAAATTTTGTTATTTAAGATAACCATTTCAATGTGGGATGCAGATCATCTGAGGGACACGCATGATCTTTACATTTATTTATCTTTTATCTGCATGAACAAAATTGATGAATTACCAAGCAGACTTTTATTGAAAAACAGTGAAGCAATCAATTACAATGATGCACTGACTTTAAACACATTTTTTTCAGAAAGTCTCTAAACCTGTTTTTCAGACAACCAGGTGTTCCTTTATATTCAACTACCTGTGGATTATTGGTTGAGAGGCTCATATATGTATAGAAACATATCATTTTTTGTAACTTATTGACAACCAAATGTATTTCATCAGGAAGGCTTTTTAGGATTTTATGTGCACATTTTGAATTTCTATTTAATTTAAGAATAACAGTTCTTTGAGAAATTTAGAAAATTGCAAGGAAAATATCGTTTTTCGTGCCAATACTCAAGGATGTGTGTGTAGGACATTAATATGGATGATATTAACATATTTTGAAACTATTTTGATATCAGCGTTTTAATGTTAAAATTAGATCAATGAGGTTGGGAGATTTTATCTCATGACATTAAGTTATATTTTGTATTTATGTCATGAATGATAGCTATATACGATTATTTTGAAATTATTTTTTCTTGAAAGCACCTTGAAATTCCACTACCTGTGAATTTCACAACACCTACAGGAAGTAGTTATCTCAGTAAGGGATTCTGGGATATTTCAAAACTGCTGCTTTACAGGAAATAGGTATCGTCATGACAACCAATGTGCATTATTTCCAAACAGGACCTGGCAGATTTTAGGTTAATTTCTCCTACTGTGCTGTTGAACCAGAAAAACATTGAAATAGACAGATTTTCAATTAATTAAAGTCACCTGCCTTCTCAATAAATGTTCTAAATACATGATAAAGTAAGCTGCTTTCATGTTTGAGGGTTTCAGCTAATTCAAAAGGGGTGCGTTCAAGATAATATCTGCTGACAAGCTCATTCACAGATGTACATGGGCCATGACTGTACATTTTATCATCATTTATCGTGGTATTATCATCCGAAATATCACATAGATAATCATACTGAACTCTGAATTGATGCATTTTCGTGTTGTAAGAAAACTCAACTTATGAACCGTACATTTCAAATCCAGGGCAACAATGCCATTTATATTATTTGGCTTCCTTCATCGACCACAAAACATGTATGACAATACCTTCTAATAACTGTACCATTAAAATTTGATTTATAAAACACTTCAATTGTAACATGCTAAAGCAACAGAACAAGAACACTGCAGAGCAAAAAGCTGATGCTCGTAGATTTTTCCATACAATAAAGGGGCAACATTTATTAACTTCAGAGTTATGGGCCTTGCTGTACATGGGCATAATGTCACAGGCATCACTTGTACAAAGTAAAAATATCTTAAGTTGTGAATGATTTATAAATTTTTGCTCTTCAAGCTAAAAAATGAGTATTAATGTTCTTAAACAAACTCTATTTTAATAATTTCACTTAAAAGTTCAAAATAGAATTGGCAGACCTAAGGTATACTGTCATATGAGTTTTTATTTCAAATGTAAACATGACATTTAAGCAGATATAAATTGCAATTTTGAACCAATTTAATTTTTGTTTACAATTTTTAGTCTTAGTTAGAAGTATTAGGTTGATAGTTGTAAGATATGGTATGCAACAAGTTTTGACCTTGACCTTGAGATGAAGTGGCTTGAACATATCACAGTATACAGGAATATATTAGAGCAATTTTTATTTTATATAAAAAATATTATTCGTTATAAATGCTTGTGATAAACACAACTGTATGTATTGTTTTATCGTGAAAATGTAAAATATTTTTCGGGTTTTGCTTTTTATGCCCCAGGGTCATGAAGCATTCTATTCTGAGTGTAACTTTAGCTCTTAAGACTTTAACTGATTGATTGATGTCTATTTGTTCAAGCCAAAACCAAATCTTTCGCTCTTTGGAACCAACAAACACTTGAAAGCCATTTTGTGATGGCCTCGATTCACAGTGTGCTCCGAGACTTCCTACTGTCTCTTCTGGTCTTCAGCCTGTCTTCCTTATCCCCCATCTAATCTTCTTGAGCTGACTTTGATACATAAATTCTGAATTAGATAATATCTGCCTTCCTGCTGTCTTAACTTTGTTTTTATCTATTTTTTTAGAAAGATTCATAGGTAGATAAACTCGGAAACATTTCTTTTTATGATTTACTGGCTGAGTGAGCTCTTCCAACACACACAGATGGTCCAGCGCAATATTTTACAACTAGCTTTGATTACTAGGGCTAGGTTTTTTAGAACTGACTTAAGTAATAGTAGGGCATAGTGTTTTAATGAATGAACAGGTGATGTGTGGTTATATTCTAAAAAGCTTTGGTTAGGATATAAAAAGTATCAAATACAGTTAGTAGAATTTGAAACAACAAAAAACCTGTCCGAGAAATCAAACCATATCTTAAAGATGCAGGTTGCATAGTTTGAACAGGTATTATGCCGATAACTACTTTAACAGAACATAAAACTCTGCGATAATCATAATAAATAAATGCCACAAGAAAATAAAAACCCCAGGATGCAATATACAATATAATTGATGTAAGAAACTGCATGTTTTAATGTTTATGATGAAAGGTTTCATAAAAGTTGTTTTAAAAAAAACTGTGAAGGACAACACAGAACACATGGCTTCATTTTAATGGAACAGCAGCAAATATGTATTACTATAGCTGGCATTGCCCATCCCCACCATAGTATCAGCCATAAAGTCATCTCCAGCAGCCTTGCTATGGAGCTATAGAACATGCCCAATGTGGTTGAGGTATGGCTTGTCATGAGATCAAGAGGTTCTGCTTTCAATCCTAAGGACAGGACACAAACTCTTTTCCTCCTTATAAGGTTATTTCAACACCAGCAATACTGATATCATAATCATCAACAACAACAACACCATTATTTTCCTCCTCCACCTCATCCTGATCCTGATCCTCATCACCATCATCATCAATAGCAATAAAGACATTTAGTAGAAGGTATAGAAGGACTATGCCAATAATGTAAACTTACGGATTGCACAAGTTGACCAAGTCTTTATCTGTAGTGTTGGGGTTGAGTCCGCGTATGTACAGGTTGGTTTTGCTAAGCTGGTCTCCTGACTGACTACCCCCGCTCGACTGAGATGTGTTTGGACTGGCGGCCGGCATATTGCGCGGTGTGTATGTCTGAAATGAGAAAATGCAAAAGAATTATGAAGGTTGGTCATTTGCTTGTTAGATAACTAAAATGAAGTATCAGTTATGTTATATAACACATTGGTATTTCCTGGGTATCCAAATTAACTATCATCAACTTGCCATTGCTGACAATGCATTAAAGCAAGTGTTCGAATGTATCACTGTAATAGGAGGCCTATATGGTACATTGTTAGGGTATAAAGATGTTATCAACTTTCTCTTTGGGCTGAGCTGGGACAGATTCTTCTTACAAGTCTCTCTGTTTCTTAAATCTGAGCTGCTCACTTAATACATATTCTGTTTGAAGAAGTTAGAGTACATAGTACAAGTTATAGCCATCTTACATGCCATGTGATATCTCCATAAACTTTTGATAATATGCTGGGGCATTGCCTAGACCAAAAGGAATTAATCAAACCCGCTACTCTCATCATTTTAAAAAAATATTTGGAAAACTGTATTTGCAAAAACTTTGAGCAATTTAAAGTGTGAAACAATAATGATACCTGAAGTACATTGAATGATTCAGCACTTTTTGAAATGTAATCTTTAGGAAACTTAAGCCAGAAAAGGATACATGTAAGTACATCAAAAGATTTTCAGCACTTTTTCAAAATGTAATCTTAAGGAAACTTAAGCCAGAAAAGGATACCCCAAGAATATTGGATACTGCTTGAACAGCCTTTGAGCAACACTCGTATCCGGTCCTACATTTTGGTACATTACAATTTTACCTTGAGGTTCAAAATACAATGTTAAAACATATGTCCTTGCCCGGTGGATAGCTATAAGCAATGTTTAACAAGCAAAGTTACACCATTTGTCAGAGTAATAAATCAAAAATGCCTACAGTTTGTGGCTAAATGATTTATGCTTTTAACCTTTGCATATTTACAGCTATTTGATGAGTTAAAATTGAGGCTGGTTATGTTTTGACTTCCCATAAAATCTACACTCTCTATTATTTTTTATTCAAACAATCCCCTATATTATTCAAGTGAAAATAATTTCACACTAAATGTCAAATTACAAAAAAAGGTTTGTTGATAAAATTGAGTGTACAATACCCTTTTTGTTGTGAAAGGTGGATGCTTAAAACTATAATTTGATTTTATGAAACCATTGAGGTAAATTATTTTCCCTCTGATATGTGTTAAAAGAGCAATTTTTATACCTGGCAGGTTTTCTTGAATAAAACAGATATAAATATCCTTGGATGATCCAATTATTACATTTCCATAGAAAAATGACAGAAGAGGCTCACATTTCATACTCCAATGAACAATTTTCTCATTTCCCTGATATTAAACACTCCTGTATAAATACTCAGCTTTTTTTTTGCTCTTTCAATAAGTAACTATTATTTGATATTCATAAAATGAATACAATGTTTGGTTTAAATTCAAAGAGTATGGATGTTGGGTACTGCGCACCATCTTATATAAAATAAATTCTTCAAAGCAAACAGGCATATTCTTTATCAAGATTGCTACCAGTTTCTTATTACAATTTTAATAAATTACAAACATTAATTTCCATGTAAAACAACCTCAAAAGGTCAGAAACAGATGTTAAAAAACCTTGTTTTCTTACCATTAACATATCCCAAACAAGGTTTTCCATTACCAAGGATTATATATTCAGAATTAAATCACAACAGTGGCTATATTACTAAACAACAATGCGAGGATCTCGTTTTGTTTTAAACATAACTGTTTGTTACATTGCCTACAACTGACATTTTACGCAGTAGCCATTTTATTTGACAGCATCCATTTTTTATGGTTTAGAATTCTCGTCTGATAGCTGACACTATTAAGCCCTCGGGGCGGTTACATTCAACTAAATGGACAGCACAGATACACCCGTGTAATTAATGTTTACCTGTTTCTGCCTAAGTTTAGGTTTTCACTAAATGGACAAAGAGTACATGTTCTTGGTTGTTTTCGCATTAGTCAGAATATCTCATGCCTTTGTAAACATTTTTTTCTGTCATTGTTGTTTGAAACACTTGCCAAGATTTTGTTCAATGAAGATTTAAGTTACAGTATGTCTCATTTATACGCTACAACACAAATCAAATACAATTCAACTGAAAAATGCTCGCCTTTGACAATTAGATTTACATACATCTATATGCAAAAAATAGTATTTATCATACCATTATAAAACATCTACTGTAGAATGTATAATAAAGAAAGTATGCATTTGCAATATTTGTATAAACTGTAGAAATAGTTTCAGTATTTATCAAAACCATCAACCATGAAATTCAACCAGTTTTTGAGGTTTTCTCTCTGCTTTCCTGATTTCCTAATGTATTAATGTTGTTGTCATTTTAATTTCAGTGTAACATCCCAAATTTCCACAAGATTATTTGTCATAATCAGAGAAGCATGTCAATTTCATATAAAAATGCTGAAATTGTTGCCAGTATATTAAACACTGTTTTAATTATCTCCCTTTCACAAAATATCATTATTACCGGTACTTCCCTTTAATTTGTAAAATATTCTTAAATACTTTTTTCTAATGCTTAAGATATCTCCTTTTTATTTTTATTTATTTAAATAACTTAAAATATGTTGATATTTCATTTAATAGTAATCTTATTCAATTTGTAGCTCTCTCAGTATTTTACTATATTTTTGTTTGACACTATTTAAATGAATTTCTTACTTACCTTCAATCAAATATTCCTTTAATCGTAAGATTTTTATAATGTAAACCTAAACTCTATTTATTTCCAAACCCTTTAAAAACAGGAAATACAAATTAAACAGAAGATACTATAAAAACAAATTTCCTTTTAAAAATCAATCACAAAATATCTAAAAGGTTTGAAGTTCGCAATCTCTCTACACATATCACAGGGGATATTTGAGCAAAGACGGGCCATTACATACCCGTCTTATCTATAGCCGTGAACCCAAGACTTAATGTAAATTTGCTTTTCTACTTTACTATAGAAATATTTGATTATATATGGCCGACCCACCTTTGCTTTACATAAACACTACAACCCTAATCTGGGCTGATTAAATTTGGCTAAAGGAGTCCAGAAAGGGGTGTTCTTAAAGTTAGCATCTTATGATCTGGGAGTATTATAGAACAGCCTGCAAGCTTAAATTAAGCAATATGATATGGTTTCGATTTTAATCAGTATCAGAAACAATTTTTTTTTTTCACTGGAACAATTAAAAGTAAAAGAAACATCAGTTTCAAATATACTTCTGCTTTTTGCAAATATTTCATTTAAATTCTCTGAAAACGTTTTTTTTAAGAATTAGTTTAACATTACAAATTACAATGAAATAATTTGTTGTTTTTTTATCAATAGCATCATAAGGTGACAAGCTTAAATACATTTCTTTCAACAATTAATCACTATGTAATGGTCTAAATATGTTTTTAAAATGAATTTTCAACACTAACCTAATTTGAATGTGAAACACCCCTCTTTTTCCCCTATTTTATATGAGGTACTTGAGCGAAGCATTTCAAAAACCCATGTGCATGTTTATTCAGGTATATTCTAGATGGAGTAATAAACCATATACATACAGTTAAAGCCCAAATCATAAATCGATCCTCTTGAAATTTCACTTTTTGGTGCGTAAAATCATCCAGGATTTATGACTTTATTAAACTGCCACAAAAATCTCCTTAGCTTAGACCGCTGTCTCAGGAGATAATTTTTATCACCATACTATTTTCACTGCAAATCATCTCTAAATAATTACAGTAATAAAAATTTGGAATATTTCGAAAAAATTGTAGACTTTTAGCTGACAGGCCAGATAATGCTTACATCTAAGTATTTAAGAAGAATTTCTATAGCTGCGTACCACTTAATGTTTAAATGACTATAGTTATCATGGTTTGTACAACCTAAAGTTGTGTAAACTGCAGACAATTTTTTGAAACCTAATAATTTTGACCAACTCCTTTGCAATAAAGCTTAGTAAAAGACGTAATTTAAATGTTCAAATTCTGACGACCCTATAAATAATGCCAGTAATTACACGACTGTTTGACAGTATGGTAACAGTTACACCGTCTTAATTTACGCCCATCGATACATTTTTGACATGATTTAGCTCTAGGTAATGAAGTAAACCAGCTCTATATATGTGTCAATCAAGAAATGATCCCTGCCCTATGTAGCAATAAAATGACAATACGCAACAATGAAACAATGTAAAGACATGCACATGTCGTAAATGCGTATTGTTGCACATTAGTTTTGGGAGTTAATTGAAACAATATCTGCTCATGCATAATTTATACTGAATTTTCTATTATACAGTGTTCCCCTTTCATAACAGTTGCTTTGTAAATGTTGAATACGCCTAATTAAAATTGCATGAATGTTACTATTAAGTGAAACAGCACTAGAAATTGTCAATGACAATATGAAAAGTGTATAATAAGAAACTAATTTGCATCTAATTACACATCCAACTTTATTTGTTGAATAAAATTAAATTCCTTCCTGAATAAGGTTACAATTTAAAACCACTAAGCTTATAATATTATTAATAATTTTGATATATATTTTACTCTTATATTATATAGTGTGCCTTCGGCTATATAATCTACGTAAATGGCTTTTAAATCAGCAGGCTTTAAGCAAGATTAGGATATGCACCATAACATGTAGTCACTGATATACTTGTATGAAAACTAGGATCTGTATTATCATAATTCGGATACACTTAATAAACACTATGCAAACAAATGCTTACGAAAACAAAACCTGTTAACAAGGTATGATTTGACTTATCTGTTACAACCGACACTAAAAAGGTTGAAGAAAATACCATTAATGGGCACCTTATCTCATATTTGAATTTTCCATTAACAAGAGAAATATTACAGTCTCAATCACTTGTACATCAATACATTCTCCTTTAAATGTTTAGGAAACGAAAGAATCTCAAATATGCGTACAAAAACAAGATTGTTATTTAAAAGCGTAACATAGCAACATGAAGTATTTGTCAATTACCTAAAAAGGATGAGCAAATAGTATCACTTTTTTCAGCATTATCTTGATGTAAGATCATTTTTCTCTCATTTTTTATTTTGACAATGAGCTCACCAGAGCTTGTAGTAGTGTCCTATGTCGAAGTATGCAAAGAATTTTCATGCATTAAAGTATGTCAACGTAATTCAGTCACTCATAAGCAATCTCATGTCCTTTAAACATCACAAGCTGCCCGGCTATTACTAACCTCATGTACTTACAACACGAGCTGCCTGATCTGCCCAGATTTGCTCCACTATTACTAAGTACTCAACCTAATAGGCTACATGCATTTTTCACTCAACATTAGAGATTTATTAGACAGGTTTATACATTAGTTATGAAATAGCAAATTCTATTGTGACATATAGGGATAAGAAATGTTGTTGTTTTTTATACCATCCTAATATAATGTGTCATGTGTGGGAGTTTGTTTGGTGGTCACCAACCCAGGACATGTGGGTTTCCATTAGGCTCTCGTCTCTGTTGATTCTCCAAGCCTAAACTACTTAGAATGTCAACCATACAATGTCTTTTAGTTTTGTAAACTCAAAGCTCAGAAATTGTAAAAAAAAAATCATTTTGTAATTTCCATAGATAATCTTATTTATAAATGCAAATGATTGATAGAACTTCAAACGAATTAATGAAATGAATTATTAAATTTGAGACGCAGCGTCAATTCCAAAAAAGGAGATGCACCTTACAGTGTTTCTGTGTATCCTGTGAAGGCTTGATGAGCTGCATACTAATTTTTCCAATCACACATCTACATTGACTCAACCTCCTATCTTAATGTCTCTACATTTTTCGAACATTTAACATTTCTCATTTATCCAACGCTCGTTACAATGTACATACAGTACACTTTTCTATTTATGAATTTTGATCATTAAATGGGAGCGATTTTCTTGATAAAATATTCATTTGTATTATCCCTATTTTCATCAACAAATGTTGCCATTATGATTTTCGAAACCAATGAATCCATTCATTCAGCTCATCATTACTCACATATAATAGATCAATCATGAAGTTGTTCCTTCAAATTATCACGTTAAATGTACCCTGACTTATTTTTTATGCTACGCAATAAAATTGTAATACTTCCCACAAATGTAACTAAATAAATCCACCAAAATCTCTCAGATATGGGCAGATAATTCAACGTTTATAAGTCAGTATATAAGTATAGCTTGACTTTAACACTTGTGCAACAGTTTCTCAATCAGATCAACACATAAATTTGTTTTACTAGCTATGCCATAAAATACAACCTCATCAATTCCTAGCAGTATATAGTGTAGATCGAACATCGGTCATGTTTGGCAATGACACCATCAGGGATGGATCCAGGAATCAACATCAGAGGGGGCTTAACTTACAGTGGTGACCGACCTTTTCACTTGCACTTCTCCCTCAAATCAGAGAGGTTTGGGAGGTAATCCCCCAAGAAAATGTTAACAATTTCTATTCCGAAATGGTGCATTTTGGGCGAATATTTTTTTTCTCTTATATTGAAATAAAAAGTAAACTTGGGCGATTTTAGGAGGGATGCTTGCCTGGTGTGCCCCCACTGGACCTGTTAGTGACCTTCAATGCAACAGGTGATCATCATAGTAACCCTTACAAATCCTTACAAATAAATCATGAAAATGTACATTGGGACCTTTTCCACCGTTTTTCAATCAACATATTTTCGTACTAGACCCAGAAAACAGACTGGACGTGCCTTGCAGGCAAATTTGATCACATTCCAGATAAAACATAGTTACAGTCAGATCAAAGGCAGAGTCAGTGTTCCCATTAGGTCGTGTATTGGTATAAATTCTAAATGAGCAATATATTCATTCCTGTTGTAACTTTCGCTAAATGCATTCTGAAGTTGTGTATATGACCATGCTGTGCATTTTTGAAAAAGCAACATTCATTTCTATCATGCTTAATGCAAAGTAAAGCAACTTTCATAACTATCATTCTTATAATATGCAAAGTGAAATTGTCACAGTTACTAAGAATAGATGTATATTAAATGCCTGTTTGTGTGCATTCCTAATTAGCATTATTCCACTGGTTACTTCAATGTTCTCTAGAGGCAAAGTGTAACAAATCATTGTACCCCTTAGAATTGATTTTGTTCTGATGTAATATTGTCTAAATGAGCAGCATTTGTTACTATATAACGTAGCGGTCCGTATACCACACAAGTAACTGTTTGACTCATGTATGAATGTATACTGGGAATAATGACATGAATTTGACACGTTCAGTACTACTGAAGTGACAAGAATGTTACCGGTTTCTGAATTTTGAGTAGTAGTAGCTTTGTGTGTACAGATAAATTTGGTTACTTTGGCAGATCAAAAAACACTTCCTTGGTTTTAAATGAAACTAATATGGTATTTTTTTATAAACCAAATTATAAGCAAAAAATTTGTTAAAATTTAATATCCCAGAATGCCTATAGGATCAGACATATAAACAATTAAATTTACAAAGCACTAATCGGTTGTTGTTATTTATTATTAATAAGGAACAAAATATGTTGTTTCTTTCAGTATTTTGGGTATAGCAGTATATACTTGAGATAAATGAGTAACCTTATGAGAAATTTCTCATTCTTGCATTGAACAATCTCTTTACTTCATGGTCTTTTCATCATTAGAATTAATCTAACAAAGATTTCACCCATCCCCTTGTTTTTGAGGACATTTTTTCCCTTTTACAAAGCAAGGGCTTAACATTTCGTTGACAGGTCATTTTTCTGAAAATTTACCGCTCACCCTACAGGGTGCATTCACACAACTACTAATTCAACACGATTTCAACTGGATTTACATGTTTAACAACGCAGAGGACACGTTTTTTTTGTCATGTACTTAAAACGATTATTGGGGCAAAAATAACAAGAGAGACAAAATACAGTTGTAAACCATCTTGTTTAATATGGTTCACATCTCGTTTAATTTGGTTTACGAACTATTCCGTCAGCCAAACCTGTAACTGAATGTGTTACTCTGTAACTCCGGAGAAATTTGCATTTTTATGGTGTTTAGTCCCAGTTCAGGAAGAGAACTTCATAATTACGAATTAGCATAATCTTCAAAAGTCAATTTTTCCAAAATATCATGTATTTTACTAAAAGCGCATGCTAACTTGCATATTGTAAGGGAAATATTGATCAAAATAGGAAGAGAATAGAGATGATTAGATTTTCCTTTTAAACGGCTTCAGCCACTTGTGGCTTTCATTTGCTTCCTGTTACTGTTGAGTCGAAACGGAACTATTTGTTGGGCCAAAGCATTTGTAAAATCAACATCTTTACTCTATTATGAACAGTTAACAGTTAATGTACTCAGTATCTAGGAACAATAGAAATGACATTCATAAAATACCTTCATTCAATTTTAGGTCCGGAAACGGGTGATTTCGATAGCTAGTTTTGAGCAATTTCGGTAAATGTCGCTTCGATGTTTAGAGATTATTTCTAGAGAAAAGTGCCCAGCTGGTGTCATCTTGTCACCGATAAATCGCTGGCAGACAATTATGCCAGATTTTTATACTCAAAAATAAAATGACAGAGTAATTGGGTGGAACTGACCTTTCGATGGGTATTCCTGTCACAGATTTTACTGAATCTCGAGCTTTCCCAGCAACCAAACTATTTCAAGACATTTTTACCCACAACAAACACTTAAAAACAGTTTTGTCAGAGATAATGATTAAATATGACACACAAAAATTAATGCTTCAAATCCTTCAGTCACCCCCCTCTTTCATGTATATATAAATCAGAAATTGCATGTCCTTATAATATTTCACCATAAGCGGTTAAATACTTTCTTAAACGATTGAATATATTGTTTCCTAATCTTTCCTAATCCAAAAGAACAGCTGACGTTTTAATCTCACCTTAGCAGTTTAAAATCAGCACTTCCTATAAACCACGACTTATCCGTACAACGCTACCTGATAACATATACCACAAATACTTTCGGAAAACAGAAATCAACATATCATAAAAGTATCATTTCTGAATTGATTTTTCCATCATTATAAGTAACAATTGAGAATACCCCAAACTTTTTCTACAGAATTACACTATTATAGATCCAATGCTGTATGAATAACCAACAATTCATGTGTTTTTCCTTGGGGACGGGAGAGGGGGGGATAATGTAAGAACCTTTTACATGTGAAATCAATCTCTTATAAACATAAATATTTGTATAGAACAATACTTCTAATCGAACAATGCCTGAACATTTTCTTTAGGGCTAGACTAACCTATTCAGGAAACATGAAAACAAACCAGAACGTAAATTTTACACAGAATGCAGATTGTTGGTGTTTGAATCAATAAGTACAAATAATCTTGTCTATTTATCCTGGAGGAGTTTTGTCCTGTATTAATACAACAGACTATTGATACCCTGTGTGATTGACAAAAATTTTAAGTCCTAACGAAAATATTTAAAGTACAAATACGAAGTTATGCCAACATTGTGACCCTGATATACATTATTTCAACAATTGTTTTTCCGATAAAAACAGAAAATATTGAATGAATGATTTACCCATGATCTGCATGATATAATCAAATAAGGCCTTATACAAACAAGAAAACATTATATCTGTAAGGTGAAGGTCATGGCTTCGATAAGGATCATCAAAAACTTCTGTCAATACATTCAATAGTGCAAGAAATGATTTCAATTTCAATGGTCGCTGTTTTCTTTATTCATCCATGGCATGGTGAAATATCATTTTTTCCAAAGTATATTTTAAACGAGTATGAAGTACAATTATCAACATTAAGCTGTAAAATAAGAAGAATGATTATAGAGTAATAAAGTCATTAATGTCTTACCACAAATTGTATAGAATTTATCACGATGACCCCCAAGTCAAGATGGTATTAATAATTGTCCACTGTCAGATTTAATTTAACGCCAATTAATGTGTGTCTCCTCTGTGTTCACATGTATTATTCACCTTTTTATTTGTCCGTTGACCTCAGGTGACCGTATAACATAAAGCCCTTCTCCAGTACAGACAAAAATGTTCACAGCTTTTTCAATAAACTATCACAATCTTAACCAATGTAAAACACTTTCTGTATTATAGATCTGAACCTCTTTACCGTAACATTAAATAGACGTGATTTAACAGTCACACTAGAAATACTTTTCCAACAATCCAAATATCTTGATCATGCTACGCAGGCTCTGTCTAAGCTAAGTCCCAAATACACTAACAGTCCTAACAGTATTACAAGTTCGCCAAATCACAACAAACTATTGAACATCACTGGTTTTCAGATGGAAATGAATGGTGAGACTGATTTTTACGATATATTTCAGATTCTCAAGTGAATGAAACAAGTGACTCCCCTAGCTAGCTGACTGAGCAGTGTGACAGCCGAGTGTATTGCTCGAAGGCATTTTACGGTTGATCACACTCGTGAAATGTAAATATACACTCGTTGAAGCATGAAATGTTTCCCCCCTCGATTTTACCTAGGTGTAGCTCTAAACGCCTGACGATATGGAGACCTATTTCAACATTTTAAAGTCCCTTTCATGAAGAGTGGTATCGTTTTCAGATCAAAAATCTACGCCTGATGAAATTACACAGAGGGGTATTGAAAAAGTTAGCAAAAAATACACACTTGCGAACAATTGGACACTTATTCCTTATTAATCTGTTTTTGTAATTTTCAAAAGTAAATGTGTTACAAAAAAAACAGAACCAATTCTACTTTTGACATGTGTTATTATTATTTCACCAGAGGCAAACTGCGCTTGTATGAATGTTGTTTTTGTGTACCTTGAAATGATGATATTTTAAGTGGATTTTAGATTGACACTGATTGTCGAATATTAATATTTGCATTCCTTTGAATTCTCTCCTTATTCAAAATGAATGAAGAAAAATAACAAAATTGAATCTCTGATATAAATCGAAACATTTAGGTTACAAAAATATTGTTCCAGTAACAGTTACTTTTCCAGGATGAAAACTTTTTTTATCTGTTTATTAAACAAAAGTTTCATTATTCTCCATGTCTTAGATGGATTTTGACACCATGACATGAAACTGATAAAAAAGATAAATCCTAATCATTGTCAACAAGATCACATTCGATCGGATCAGATTCATGTCATAAAAACCTTCATAAAACAATGTTTAAATTGTGAACATGAACTATTATAATATGTTAAAAATACAAAGAATTACTATAAATATAAAATTGAAAAAATACCTGCAACTTGCTGTGATTCAGTAGAAAATGAAGAGAAATATAGACGTCCAAAATTCAAGATCAATCTATGAATCAGTTTGTCATGAGGTCCATAAATCAATTTGTGACATCTCATATAAAATCAAACATTAAATATGATTAAAACTACATTATATCAGTGAAATTCAAGTGTTTGCAATAAGGATACAACACAACAAATGTTGTGCTGTTCCTAAAGATAAAGCGTACATAATCTTAAGGATGCATCTTCTTACAATAAGGAAATTCCTTCTTCATCTAAACATCATTATTTACGTACTTGACTGAGCTAACACTTAGATTCTTAAGTGACCCTTTTTACGTCTCAGTCATAGTGAACATTTTTGTGCTACATGTGTGATCAAGTACATGTATACTGCTTTCATTTGACATTTTTTATCAAGTTATTGAAGCAATGATACTACAAGTTAAAGGGAATGTTTTAAAGTGTCCATAGTTGAATGATGAATTTCGATTTTCATTGGCTTCAATAAAGCATGCTGTGTTGTAGGAAACATTGAGAGAAAAAATCAACATTTTATTGCATGTAACAATCATACTTATCACATGTTTCAATTAATTTTATTACATGCACAAAAGTGCAATGCATGTGGTCTAACAACTCAGAGTGAATGTGAAAATTCAGGCTTAAGATGACAAGAATAGCAACTCTAACAAATTTAGCAACAATTTTATGACAGTTAGTTCAATTAGATTCCTGTGTCATAAAAATGCAACAAGAGGTTTCTTTCCAGTAGATTAACTTAAGCCTCTTATAAATGATGGTTTATATAGACACTCTTCAAAAGGAGACCTAAAAAGCTAGCTCTTCAAAAGGAGGTTGGTCTTTGTCATTTGATGGTGCACTTTTATTTAATCTGTGAATTACAAACAGTGTAAATTGGGTAGAAATCTAAACAATTCACACTGGGCAAAAGAAAAGTAATTAGCAAGATGGTCCACATATTTATATGGTCAAACAAAATAGGCAGACACCAGAGAGCTAATTTTCAAATATTTGCTGAAAACCTTGTAGTTCATCAATTGATGCTAATCCCTCCCAAGTGCCTGCTTAATGGAAGGGTGATGTCCAGTCTTGTCCAGTATTAGTTACATCATCCGAAACTTGGCATTTTATTTGAGAAAGAATTTACAATTTGTTAATAAGAAGGGCATCAATCTTATTTGCATAAAATGAGACTATGACCCAAGACAAATACAGTCTTGGTAAAATAATAATGATTAATTGATGCATCACTCAATTATGTTAGCATTTAAATGGAATACTATTTTCATACTTTTAAAGACTAACCAAACCGGTTTAATCGATTACAATTTGGTTAATCAAATCAAGTGCATCATAACCTAAACCATGCCAATGAGCCAAGAATATAACAAATATAAAACAATCTATAGCTATTGAATAATTGGGCAGATATAACTCATAGTCATTGCATACATTTCCAGACTAAATTATCTGTAGATATGTAGTTAGCTCCCTTGAAATTACTCAAAGTCATTATACATATATTGTAATACAAAAATCATACCAAAATCTTTAAAACTATTTGATGTTTTTTTATGATTATAAATCCAAAGCCACAAAACCTGTTACTAAAATGACAGGAAGTATTATAAATACATCAACAAGAACCCAAAACTGCCATATCTGTGATTATCTGATAAACCATTCAAAATGCTACAGGAAATAACCTAAAATTAGCAAACCAACGTCTTCTGATAACCCTTTAGGTGATAACATTTCCATCTTTTTGCCCATGTTTTAAGCGCTCAACTAACTGTTCTACAATTGAAACAACAATAAATCTAAAAGTACACATTTACGTTAAATTCTGAATGTTTGAGTGAAAAATGCACCTGCAATTTGTGGAGAAACAACGCATCTTCTGAATAATAATGCATTATAACTAGATTATTACATGTATTTACTTGATTTTGTCCTTAAATGATGCTAATTATAATATCAGATTTTATATTTTTGTGGAATTGAAACCTATATATTCAAAAAAATTATGTTTATGAAAAGAGCACTAAATATGACCACAGATATCGTGACCATTAAATAACTTTCTCTTATATTACATGAATTCACAGCTCAAAGTATCAGCTTTTGGCACAGTGCATACCAAACATCACATTTCATAATATCTACTTGTAGATATGATCATAAAATGTGATACATCATGTCTGATACATTATATAGACTCAACAGTTAAGAAGGTGCCAGTTGTATTTTCATATTCAAGCTGCTAATAAATCAGAAAAGATAAGTTTCAAAGTAGACACAAGAGTGCTTTTTACATGTGTACATATCTCTGTTCATCGACTGTTTATTTATGAATCCACATTTCTACACACAGGAAATGTTTATGACTGTATAATATTATAATACATGCATCATTATAGTTGCTTGTTGGGTCAATTTTTTGTTTAGAGCTTTCAAGGCATATTTTAAAATGGCCTATCTCAGCAATGTTGATTACAGTGAAACAGTTTAACCAAGAGGGATAACTCCTTTTCCAATTATTGCATTATAATTGAATTATTTGCCAAAACTGAAAAAGGTTTTTAGTCTCATTATTACTCAGAATAGAACAATGAAGATCATAATAGAATCTTTTTCATATTACTTTTCAGCAATATGTCATCATTTACACAAGATAAAGTTATAAGATTGGTGATACATTCTGAAGACAACAAAGATAAAACAATCAGCCGGTGGGTGAAAAATCCTCATTTCTACATCAATCATGATACATTTTACATCTTTACACCACAAAGGCTTGCTATCACACAAAATCTAATAAACAACAGCGTAAATGAATTGATGTACGATTTATGTCAGAAAAGGAGACTTAATTACTAAGCTGTTTTAGATAAGAACCTGTTTGAGTTACCTCTCTTTATCAATATTATCTCCCTTTGAACTTAGATCTATGATTTATAGGAAATCATGAAAGGCATGACAGATAATGATTTTCAGAATATATTGGGTTTCCTTTCTTCATAACTATGAAAGTTTATTCTATAAATCAAATATTTTGAATCAATTTAATTATACTTCCGTTAATCCTAGTGTATTTCACTACTCATATGTATGTATACAGTATACATTTAAGGGCTTGTAAATCTGGCAGGTAGAGAGACAACCTTACAGTTTCTATGAATTTTAGTCACATTTTTGAAAAAAAGAATACATTTCATGGAAAACGCCTGCGCAGAATGCTCTCTTAGGCATAAACAAATGCTTAAGTCTCTTAATCCCCACTTAAATAGCGAAAGACAAATTCTACTCAGAAAACCGTCCCATCAATCAACGTCTGAGAGGGTCATCTGGTGTCCAGGACCGTTTGTCCATTTCATCTCATTTTGTTTCGATATCCTATAGTGTATGGAAACACTAGACAAAGATTGAGCTTATATTGCTAACATCATTACATTCATATAGCTCAATGTAGGTACTGCGTAGGCCCTGAGGTCTATGTATGGATAGGCTAAGAAGGGGCTATATAATATCATTACATTGGCGTAGCTCAAAGCTGGCACTGTAGGCCCTCAGAATTTAGATGTTTCTGAAAATGTGAATGCAGGCCTGAACATCTTATTTGTTTTTGCTATGCTTTTGCAGTGTTTGTCTGCTAACTTTGAGACTTTCATAATTACCTATGTATTTGTTGTTTTGTTTCCTTAGAAGTGATCAAAATCATTTTTTTTTTAAAAGATGTCCAAATCTGCGATTTTAAAGAGGCACTGAACATAAACTCTTGATGATGCAGAAACTATCACACAGGAATTATCATTCAAGAAGAAACGATTGATGAGATGAGGCTTGAAATATTTCCTACCTCATATAAATCTATGTCTATCTATAGTGTGTTAAAAAAATGGCTCTTTTAAGAGGATAAAGCTACAAATACCATAAATCTGAAGCATAAAGTGGGATGATAAAGCCTGATATCTTTTGTTTTAAAACTATGTTGATGTACGTCTTATAAAAAGTTACAACATCTTTGCGTTAACAGCTCAATGTGTTACAGTATCTTTGCGCTAATCACTAGAATCCTACTCCCACATCTTTCTACAACAGTTTCCAGCTCTTATCTTCTTAGTTCTTCCTGGTTTTATGTTTAATAGACTGGTTGCTCATAACATCATGTTATGTTACAATATTTCACTGATTACATTTTACATAATGTTGTGCTGCATGTTACACATGTTGGGTTGCATGTTACACATGTTGGGTTTTACAGACTGGTTCCATATTGTACATGTTTGGTTTTACAGACTGGTTCCATATTGCACATGTTGGGTTTTACAGACTGGTTGCATATTACACATGTTGGGTTTTACAGACTGGTTGCATATTACATTGTTGGGTTTTACAGACTGGTTGCATATTACATATGTTGGGTTTTACAGACTGGTTGCATATTACACATGTTGGGTTTTACAGATTGGTTGCATATTACACATGTTGGGTTTTACAGACTGGTTGCATATTACACATGTTGGGTTTTACAGACTGGTTGCATATTACACATGTTGGGTTTTACAGACTGGTTGCATATTACATATGTTTGGTTTTACAGACTGGTTGCATATTACATATGTTGGGTTTTACAGACTGGTTGCATATTACACATGTTGGGTTTTACAGACTGGTTGCATATTACACATATTGGGGTTTACAGATTGGTTGCATATTACACATGTTGGGTTTTACAGACTGGCTGCATATTACACATATTGGGGTTTACAGATTGGTTGCATATTACACATGTTGGGTTTTACAGACTGGTTGCATATTACACATGTTGGGTTTTACAGACTGGTTGCATATTACACATGTTGGGTTTTACAGACTGGTTGCATATTACACATGTTGGGTTTTACAGACTGGTTGCATATTACACATGTTGGGTTTTACAGATTGGTTGCATATTACACATGTTTGGTTTTACAGACTGGTTGCATATAACACATGTTGGGTTTTACAGATTGGTTGCATATTACACATGTTGGGTTTTACAGACTGGTTGCATATTACACATGTTGGGTTTTACAGACTGCTTGCATATTACACATGTTGGGTTTTACAGATTGGTTGCATATTACACATGTTTGGTTTTACAGACTGTTTGCATATTACACATGTTGGGTTTTACAGACTGCTTGCATATTACACATGTTGGGTTTTACAGATTGGTTGCATATTACACATGTTGGGTTTTACAGACTGGTTGCATATTACACATGTTGGGTTTTACAGATTGGTTGCATATTACACATGTTGGGTTTAACAGATTGGTGTAAAATCATTAGGAATGTTGAAACTAAGATATTGACAGCTGGAACTCTTCAACAAATGCTGATATATACTCAATATATTATATTATATATATATAAGTCCAAGATCTTGAAAAGCGTCAGTAAAATGATTCAGCTAAAGGCTGTAGAGTGATTGATTGATTTTAAATTTATATAAAAAAAGGAAGTACTAACAAACACAAAATTTTACCTATGTACAAATGAGACATTAGACATAGACACACAGCCGTTAGTCATTATTCACTCTTATATTGCCCGATGACTTTATTGCCTTGAAAATGCCTTTTTGAGTACTAAAAGTGCCAAAATCTGTCTTCCCGAAATCCAGCCTATTTTTTTCTGTATTTTTTTTCCTGAAAAAAATCTCTTCAATGGTATCGGTCCATTACTATCTTTGTTTCCATTATAATGTGTGTTTTATATTGTATTTGTTTAGTTACTTTGTGGATCAAGTTGCAGGCATTATCATGCAAGGTTTATTATTTTTCTCTCTGGATATTTTGGATAATTAACTGTGCGATAACATTGCTGATAAGCCCTGTCAGACTTTAATGTCAATCACCTTTTGAGTTATGGCATTAATTAACCAAGAAATTCTGACCAATCCCTAAACCTATAAATTTAATCATCATGAAGGTGATGATTAGATTTTATTATTTTTCTCTTGAGAAGTAAGGAAATATTTTATGAAGATAATTATTGTACTGTAGATTACTAGCATTAGCCTAGGAAAGTTTGCAAGTTTTTTCAGTATAGCAAGGCAATAATAATAAATGTTGGATATCTTACTTGCTGGAAAGAAAGGATCGTTAATTATCTTAATTGACAAGATAAAATTATATGCAAATTAAGACATGTCAAAATGGTCCAATTTTGTTTCTACAAAATAACCCACTACAGGTTTTCACAATTCATTGGCAAACATTTTACAGGTGATTCAATAAACCAGTAATAATACTTGGTAATAATTAACATATCACTAAGTTGATGTTGAATGCACCTGGCAACTTATGTATAATGTAATGTCTGAGAAACACTGCATATTGAATCATTCCTTTGATCAATATTTCAAATCCAATAATTGATCAAAGATCTGAAGATACCAAATTAAATGGAATAATTGTTTCAAGAGCTGCACAATTTTAGTGCTAATTATCAATGGTGAAAGTTACAGCTGGAAAACAGTCATACAGCTTGCATTCTCAGGTCAGTCTGATACAATAATTGATCAATAATAATTGATGTGAAAAATCTAAAAATACTTGCTTCTGCATTTAGCCTATATGTTATCAAATTTATTATGAGGATAATAAATTAGAGTTGTGAAAACTAATAAAATAATCAATGTTATTATGAATTATGAGGCCAAACAGACAAATGTGTACCATTTTTAAACAATATTCTGTGGAAAATCATAAGGAAATAATCTCCATATAAATTGTTTGATGCTTCATGCAATGCGGTCCCAATATTCAGCTAATTGTCCGAATCATGGACAAATTACCCATTGTTATTGACCTCCTCATTGATTACCAATAGCGCGAGGAGCAGAGGGCCCCCTGTTGCATGCCGATTAATACCCATGGGACAGAAAAATTTGTCTGTCACGCTTCCACCATAAATGGCCTTCATACAATAAAAACATTTTATTCACGCATTATTATATTAAAGATAAATACCTGATTACAAAATTGCTGCAGTTGACATTTTCAGAAGTGGCAGACATTAATGGGCATTTTCTGTCCAGAAATTATTTCAATGAACGGTTATGGACCTAAAAATCTGTGAAAATAGCAAGTTCTTTGAAATGTTTAGTATAATGTAGAAACCTTAATAACACTTATTGTGGATTACAGATTGTTACATCAACAAACTAGCATACTCACATTACCTTAAAACAATGCATAGTCAGAAATCAAATTAATCTTACATAATTTCAAAAAGGGGGGCAACTCTTGCATTGACCTGTACTTCTATTTCACAAAGGGGAGCAACTATTGCACTAACTAGTACTTCTATAATTGTGATGATAACTGACCAGTTTTCATAGATAACACTTTTATGACAGAATGATAAAGACTTCTCCTCACTCAAAACTTAGTGTCATCTTCTTGTTTGCTTTATAATTATATATGACATCTTATCCTTGGAGGCCCAAATAGGGGTATTTATGACATCTGTCCTAAGAGGCCCAAATGAGGGTATTAATTTTAAAGAAATATTGGTATACTGATAAAATGGTCAATAAGTGCTGGGCCTCAGGGGACTCATTATGAGAAGACAATAATGATTATATGGTAACTGGTGTTATAATGGAAGATCCAGTTAAGATAGCAGAACCAGTCAATAACAGTCCTAAAATTTCTAGGACCGTAAAAGGCTAATTTGCACACAAATGTAATGCTGAGTGGGGGAGTAACAAGAAAAACTTTGTCTGAATAGGTCTTAGCATGCTTTATGACTAAAATTTATGGCATTCCGTTTAAAGATAGTCATAAGGTTTGAAGTTTACTTTGATGAACTGTGTATGTGGTGTTGTTAGCAGTAATATCTCAGTGGAAAGTAGAATATTTATTTTAATGAGTGTGTCAGACTGTGTATAACTACTTGTTTATCTATTTTCTACATATATTTTTTGATGTATATGAAATAAATGTAACATATCCTCTAAATCAGGCTCTCAAGCAGTGTCCCATAGAGAAAAGTAGGTGAAAGTACGAGTTCTTTGCAAGCAAAAGTAGAAAAACACGGCATTTTAAACATCAGATAAAAACATTTAAAAAAAAAAAATTCTTAACTTATTTTAATGTCTTACACCTATTTCACCAAACCTGTGATGAAACTAAGCCTTGAATGACAGTTTTAAGTTATTGAAAGGTTTATAGCCATCAGGCCAGCTCAGATTGGCAATGTTTCAATTGGCTCATAAGCGCTGCTAAGACTTATGAGGTAATCGATGAAAAACATTTACAAATAAAGATAAAAACTGCTCTTTAAATCACAAGTTGTCACAAGAAAGTAGAAATAATAAGTTTTTACAAGTAGTAGAAAAAATAAGCTCTTTTAAAAAGTAGAAAAAAGCAAGAGCGCTGGAAAGCAACGACCAAAACAATGACAAGAAATGTTACTTTGTATGTCCGAAGAATATGAAAGTGAAATGAAAAAAACAAATTACCATGAGTAATTCTAACATAATATTTGCAATGAACACACTTTTGAAAGAGGAAAGACAATAATATTCATAAAAGAAGAATCTCAAAGACACAGATAATTGTAGTAAAGAGCTGTTATCACTACAAGCGGGGACATCAGGCTCAAATGGCGTCGAGTCTATCATATAAATCTCTTTGGACAGGCGACACCCATATTTGGTACTGGTAAATTCTGGTTTACACTGTTTACATAAGTTTAAACTTTTATCACAGGAGTGTTATTATTGACTTGTTAGGATGAAGCGAATAAGTTAACTTTAAGGGGTGTCCGAAAAAAAATATAAATAAATAGATTGTGTGAAATGGGAAAAATGAAGAGTTATCATTGAAGATTGCTATATAAAATGCTTTGTTTTGCCAAAAAGCAATAGTTTTGCTATTGAAAATTAATATTTTAGGCTAATAGAAATAAAGTATTGTTTAAATTTGTAGATGAATAAATCCTTTTTTATACAGTTTGAAAATGTTGACAACAAAAACTCAGTGAACAACTCCCTCAGTCATTAAATAGTTAATACAAATGTTCAATCTGTCAAAAAAAACAAGAATTAAAGGACTGAAATAACATTATCATGTAAACAGAGCAATTATCCATTCATTATGAATAATTTACAAATCTATTATTTAACAACATAGGCATTCAAAAACAACAACTGCTTCTGTAATGATGATATACAAGAATGGAAATGATAAATATTCAATATTGTGAACTGCTTGGGTTGAAACAGACACTGAGACTATCTTGAGTATTGTCTGAGATAACTATCATTTTGTGCTGAGTATTTGTGACAGATTTTCTCGAATTGTCATGCAGACTAGGAAAGCTTTTTATAGTAAGAGCCCCTGACAATGATTGATCGCTTGTTTGGTATGAGCTTCCACGGATATGTCTGGTCATTTCACATCTGGTATAGACACAATATCAAATCTTTTTGCATCATTTTAAGACAAGGAAAAGAACACTATTTATAAAATGCACATGCAATGGTACTGGCAAGAATTGAGAACAATACACTTTAATCGCTAATGCTTTTGTATTTACACAAAAAAAGCAAGATTATTTTTTTCATATAAGCACCAACTACACAAAGCTTTGAAATAATCAGAAGCAAACTTTCATACACTTTATGTCGTTATCTCCCTTTAGAAATTTACAATATTTTAAATTTTACCCCAATCAAATCAATGGACATGCATCAACATTTAAGATCACTATTATCGAATAATATCCATTTTAAATATGCAATATTTTTAATAACCTGACACTCATGCATTAATAATTACCTCCCTTTGTAAAATATATTATTCAGTTTTTTGAATTATCTCCCTTTCATTGACCAAAATGCACTCAAAAAAATGTTTGCACAAGATCATCATTTTTACTGACATATACTTCTCCACGGATTAACACTTCTCCAGTATTAAAAATAAATAACTTAAAAGCCATAGTGTCTTCAATAGTTAGAAATAGGAGAGAATTCTTTTAAAAATACCCAGGAGACCAAAGTCTAGACATTGGGTTTGACATTAATGAAGCTGAATTTATTTCCAACTTATTCTCCTAAAAAAACCATTACCCCAACTTGTTTTTTTCTACAGCTTAACATGTTATCAGCGAAGATAAGTTTTAGACAAGGGAGACAATTCAACTACAAAATAGGAATTATCAAAATTTAAAGGGAAATAAATCTAAACACAAAATGTGCCGCTGTTTGGAAAAGAATGGTCCATTATGTGAAAATAATTTGGCATGCAAAAAACACAAGGAATGTCAACACTCAATGTTTTCTGACTGTCTGAATCACTTCAAGGTACATAACTCTTGAACGAATTTAACCCGAGTGCTGCAACTTAAAAGACAAACTTAATTTAGACAAACCATTTCTGTTACTCACTTAACAGCCCTCAAACCAGTTTGAGGTACTCTCACACAACCATTAAAATAATTGGCAATTCAATCTTACAACTTTGAATTGACCTCCATTTTAAAAGTTAACCTTTACTATGAGAAAACACAATGCTATCAAATTTCATGATTTTGTATTACAATTCACTTGATTATAGGTGATTGTAATCTTTTTACGATAAACATTATGGTATTCAGCCTTGGACTATGTGTAATGAATGAATATTATGTTTGTACAATTTTTATGCAACATGAGAATGAAAGTTGTTTATATAAAAGCCTTCGAGCCAAATTTGTATATATTATTCCAAATGTCAAAAAAAAAATTCAACGCCTACAATCTCCACACGCATTATTCCAATGATTAAACATGCTCGTTTATCATATTTTATAAAGCAATTAATCGCACAATTATTGCCTGCCAAAAATAGAGCCCATTGCAAACAAAACAGGAACAATAATAGAATATTAGATCCCAGAAGTATAGACATCAGCAATTACTGCAAATCGTTCAAGAATCAAGTCCATTATTGATCGATTGGGCCAATATAATGCCGGATAATTTGTTAAGATCGGATGTCCATCACATATTGGACATAAGTTGCTAAAGTTGCCCGATGTTGCAGGGTGTAAAGACCATCACCTTGACAACTGAAAATTTATATCTTGGAAAAGGCAAAATTAGCCTGTAATAAATAGTCAACCAGTTATTGATGTGTTCTCTGAGACTTGTTTGGGACCTATTTTAATTGCATAGAATGTACATCATTAATAAATTTAAGACTGAAGTCCCTATCAGTAATTATTGAAACTTATATGATTTACACTAGTCCTGAATAAATATTAGGATAGGACTGCACCCTTTATCACCATGTAAATTTATAACAAGGTAAGATCAGCTTTAAGTCTGAAAGTGCCGATAAAGTATGATATCCGATATTAAACTCTTTTTTTATAAACCCCCCCTCCACCCAGCCCCCAATGGAATAATTGTTAGACAATAAATTATGTTTTAAGGTACAACAGAGGAGCTTGGTAAAATTTTTTAATTGGAGGAAACTAACCTAAGAATTTGAGGGCTTAACATAAGATTGTTGTAATGGCTTCTATTTTAACGCCATCTTTTTCCATATTGAGTTACAGCCGTCTTGCATTAAAATTAATGAAATGAATTATAATTTAGGTTATTAACAAGAGAGTTGTTTAACTTAAGTCACCAGCGGAAAACAAGCAAGGAATTTTTGTACTTAAAATATTTTACGACTCACAAATGACAAATGACAAAGAAACATGAAAATGATAAATATTTTACGAAAAGAATGCCAACAGTTTGACCAATTAATTCTAGCTGAATATCTAATAATCAATAAGCTACTGTGTCAGGACCGATTAATTTTCGAGTGAGGTTAAGTACTCTCAAAATGTCCACTGAAGAATCGGATGTCAAAAAACGTGGAAGCATGATCAATTAAATGCGTAAATAAGCTTCTGTAGAGGCGGCGGCTAATCATATTCTATTGATGAAGCTATTGACGAAACAGTCTAACATGATAATAGCCATTTTTTGTTCGCTGGCGTAGTCTCTATGGAATAGAATGTGCAACCACCAAATTGGCAGAAGCCAATATTGTGCACCTTGCGTGCCAAACTTATTACTTTTCTACGAAATAAGGTTCTTTTATTTGTTGAACAGGCGTGTAATAGCCTTCTTTAGACTTTAAGTAATTTTAATCAGAAACATGTGTATGCTGTTTAACGTTATGAAGACCATATCACTGCATGCAAACTTGTTTACATAAAATGTGAAAAAATATTTTGCACAGGTTTTATTGAATTGTTCAAGTGGCAAAACACAACAATATTCAAGCAAGGGAAAATTATATGTGAATGTCATTATCATAATAGAATTTTACGTTTTATTTCATACAGCATGGAATACTGAATTTCTTGTTGAGGAAAACAAGGAACGATCGGACTGAAATTCTTACTGTATCCACAGTTTTTTCATTCAAAATCAATTGATACTTAAATAAAACAAAGATAAATTTGATGAATCATAACAAGTTTTGATAATTATTCACAAAATGAATGTTTTTTTGGGGAAAAAATTAGAATAATTTTTTTTTTTCGACTGTGGTACAATACATAATAGATTCAGAATCCCACCCCCTTATGAGACGAAGATTTGTTTTTTTCAATGAAATATATACCCTGTAGAGACACTTAATGGAAATTTGTGGGTTCAAATTCATCGCAGTAGACAGGTTGCTATGGTATAATCTTAACGAATTTACAATAAATGATGTTTTAGTGTAAGGATATACTTCAGTTACCTTACATTGTAGGGTGAATGAAGAAAGATGAACACCATGTTGTCCAAAACACAAGTAAGAAGACCCCTTTTTGTGGTGGGCCAGGACCTGCCAGGACATTAGATACACAGACATGACAAATGTGGGCCCAGAAAATTGACCAAATATTTTTCAGTTAGGCTAAGATTTCTTCAAACACCTTTAAGAAGCTAACAGTTCAAAGCATTTCCTGGCAGCGTAATTCAAACTGTGCGTACATTTGAATTAAAAAGCTTCTAATTCCGGATCCAGCTGATCCAAAAATAAGAGCAAGATGGTATATTTTAACCACATTTGTCGTTATCAGGGAATTGGTATACAAACGGAAATCTAATGACGGTGTGGCTAATGGGTAATTTGTATGGCGAAAATCTTCACGGGTCAACCTGAAAGCGGTTTTCTTGCGAGGATGACGATTGATATGTGTCAAAAGGACAATATTGTTTTAATAGATGATTTACGTATGGAATAATGTTTGGAATTGATTAGGAATATTGACATCAAGTCATATATTAATAGGCAGCTGGGATATCGTCATGGCATTTTTTCGGGCATATACCGGTTCATAACGATCACCGTTGATGAGTTGAATTTAGATATTTCGGTTATTTTTGTTTGCCTAAAATGTCTTGATTTGCTAGAAAATCACTTCACTGATTAAACGTATACGTCTGAGTTAAGCTAAAAAAGTGTTTCAAGTTCTTCATTGGTCAATGCCATTGATTGACCATTCTTTCATCGTTTTGGATTAAAAAAGAATTGGATAAATATTAAGATATTAAGAGACATCTATGTTAAGCAAATAAGAACAGAGAAAACCCAATTCGTCTTTGGTCACGAGATTTGCTTTACCAATTGACTCATTATTGAGGGCAATTATTTATATAAGTAATGGACGTACGAATTAAACTGATGTGTTCTAAATATAAATTGGTCAAGGGATTTGAATAACCATCTACCCTAATTGTTGTGGGCTATTATTTAGATGCGTTATTAACGTTTGAGTTAAACGATGTGTTCCAAATTATTCAAATTAAACCTTTCAGCATTGATTTGAATGCGTTTTTAAATAAATATTTGTCAAGCGATTTGATTTGCCCCTTTCAACTCCTTTGTTAACGGCGAACTAAAAATTATATGTTGGATACTTGAAATAACTGCTGAAGTGCAACAATCGGTCAATAGCCGGCATTAATATACGGCACTCAAGCTTCTGTTCAAAGGATCTACAATGATTCATAAATCCTTTGTGCTATCTAAAGGCTCATTCGGTAAATGTTACTAGAGTTTCAGTACATGTCGGGATCGAAAAGCATTCAAATGAACCATTTGACTGTAAAATGTTGATTTTTCGGCGATGTTGATGCAAGAACACACAATATCGTGTATGATATATTTTCTCTTTTTGACGTTCACCTGAAATATACCGTCTTTCGGTTGCCTTAAACATTCATTAATATGGTATTGATTAAAATCCTTTGGATTTCAGTGTGGATTGTATATTGAGATATCCGCCAACACGCGTTTATTCCAACATTTAATTACAAAGGGGAAACTACTCCTTTGCATACCATACTGTATTGAAAAAAGGCATGGTTGTAACAAATTGAATTATCTCCTTCTTTTTGGATGTGCTTTCATGCTTGAATTTAAATTGAATAAGGGATTTCTCTTCTTACGCATGCTTTAACAATTTGAACGTTTCAAAACAAACACAGTACACAACTTTTAAGTCCTACATACTGAGAGTGCTACATACTGAACAATACAAACGCTTACTTGTTGTTATCCCTTCTCAGCAATAGCACAATTCATACAAACATATGTCCACGTACTCACAACCAATAAGCAATTCAAACAAAGCAAACTGGCTTCCTTGATTTCTTGATGATGATTTGTTCTGATCGGTAGTGAGGTCCTAACACTCTTAAGATGTAAAGTTAATGCCCGAACTGTCTTGACAGCATTACAAATACTGATGGAGTTTGCACAGAAAGACACCAGTAGCCCTAATACCGATATTTGTACAAGAAATCGGAATTTCAATTGGAGACGCATTTTCTGAAGCAAAGTCAATCCTACTACTTGTGAAATATCAAAATGTTAAACCGCTATTCATTTTTTTCAATTGGGAGGAAAACACGCACTGAGACAAATCACAATTGCGTTTTTTTTACAAAACAGCCGATTAAATGGGTTTCTTTTGTAACACAAAATTACTAAGCCATCAATTGATTCCGTGCTTTCAAACATTACGCTGTTTTGTTAAATCTTTAATGAAAATCCAACGGCATTATGTAGAAACGAAAGCAATATTAAACAAATGTGTTATTCAATAAATATGAATTTAATGTTGAAATAATTATTCAATAAATATGAATTTAATGTTGAAATAAAGACCGAACAAATAAAGATCTGTCTGTACTTTTTCATCGTTTGAGTTGTTTGCGAAATCTGTATAATTGATATACAACTGAAATATATTGTATAAACATTTTGTTGTGCAATGATTTTTACAAGATGCTTACAGGATGTTGTGTAGGCCAGTGAGAAACGGTGTATTTTCAAATGATCCGTTCATCAATTTGACGTAGATCGATTTTGAAGAATGCACCAACGAACAACACAATAGTAAGAGTCCAATGTTGAAGTAAACACAGCGGGCTAAGATTGAATACGAAGACAGTTATAAGCTGATATCAATTCCGTTCGTTTAATGTTTTGTGTGTCAATTTTGAGTGGCTACGAGAAAGTACCTCTGGTCCCAATATGTAAAACAAATTTAGTCAAACCTCAAAATCACGTTCTATTCATTGTATTTGAACAATAATTTAAGTACTTTTTTCTCTAGAATTATATGTCTTACGCCTATTGGCAAAGACATAGAGGAACACATATTATGAAGCAATCACTTTTAAAAGGTGGGAATGATGTGATGTTTGGAATGATGCTTTAATGTTATTCTATTGATTGCGTTCATATTTGATAAAAAGTTTAACCGGTATTGGTGCATAATGGGAATCGCAGCGGATATGTCTAGGGTCAATTCCGATGCCCTGATAAGTGCATTTGTTAAATTTTACGCGATTACGTTATTACGTTTGGTGATAATATAATATTGGTGACGACAAGTCTGCTATGTAAAGAGAAGTACGGCCAGGGATAACCCTTACCCTAACCGCTACGCAGAATTCTTGATTTATGAATTAAAAAAATAACATTACGTGAGGATTTCAAGATGAAGTTTAATGCAAAATATAGAAGTAACGCCTGAAGGAAATATTTGGAAAATGTTCCATATACGTAAATTCTATATCATGGTGCGTAATCGTCTTGTTTGATTTCATAAATTTTTGCCTAGTTCAGTAATCTAATTATTGCGGTACGTCCGAGAGTTTTACCCTGTGTTTCTCAGCGTGAGAACTTAGGAAAGATCTGCGCTAGCGATTTTAAGCACAGAAAACTTGAAAAAAAAAGAAAATATCTACTACCTCTGACCAGTTACCAGTCTAATTGAAAATACAGCGAATAAGTATTTTGTGATGTTATATATTTAAGGAATCCGTTCAATTACTACCGAGCGGTATAAGTGAACCGCGTTGGAACTTATCTGCTTGGAAGTTCCTTAACAGTTCATTATTAAACCCTGTCTGAGCAGTTTCGCCGTCAAACATTTACGACTAGAGCTTAATTTTGACGTTTTTTGCATATTGTTTCGAATCTTATTTACCTCGCAGTAAAAACACCGTCTGATGGTAATTATTGATTTTGAAATTAAAATCATTATGTTCATTATAAGGATTTACATTAATAGGTCATGCTTGCATAAGAAACAAATAAAAACTTTTCAATGTAGTTAAATAAACCGTTCATATGGTTAAAAAACAATTGACATGGATGCGTAAAAATGAGAAAAGCAAAATAGACTTTCCGCTAATTGAACATAAATTTGTACCCCAGATATATAGCACATATATAAGCACATATATTAGGGCTGCAATAATACAAACAACCGACCATCTCGCTGACGATTAAAAAAACAAATACACGTCGCCCTGGGTCCTGGAAATTTATTTACTCCCTTCTCGAGTACAAAGCCATTATAAGTTATATTTTATATACACTTTTTCAACAAACTATTACATCCTTAATAAATTGGAACACGACAGAATATAAACCAGAAACAGAAAGATTGAATATTCAAAACAAACTTCAAGTAATAGCTAAAACCGCTTAAACAAATTCGAAAAAGATCTGAAAAGCTAATATAAAATATCGTTGAACTTTTGTTAGAATATCAAATTGTCAACACATTTTGGACTTGATTGTTAAATGAATAAAAAAGAAGATTTCTTCAAACACCTTTTAAAAGCTAACAGTTAAAAGCATTTCCGAGAAAAATAATTAAAACCGTTCGTATATTTGTACTAGAAAGCTTCTAATTCCGGATTCATCTTATCCGCAAATAGGCGCAATACATAAAAATGGAAATCTAATGACGGTGTGGCTAATGGGCAATTTTTACGGCGAGAATCTGCACCGATTAACCTAAAAGGGCTTTTCTTGTGGGGATGATTAATGGGGATCGGATTAATATGTGGCAAAAATGACAATATTGTTTGAATAGATGGTTATCGTATCGAATGATGTTTTAAATTGGTTAGGAATATTATCATCTAGTCATCTATAAATAGACACCTGGGATATTGCCTTGACATTATTAGGGGTTGATAACGGTGTTTTAACGATCATTGTTGATAAAATTAATTAAATATTTCGGCTTATTTGCGATTGCATAAATTGTATTGTTTTGCTAGAAGATCACTTAACTGATTATATTCATGTGAGTTAAACTAAAAAAGAGTTTTCCATTGGTCAATGCCATTGATTGACAACTCACTTGTCGTTTTGGATCAATATTAAGATAAATAAGGGACGTATTTGTTAAAAAAGAAAACCATTCGAACCCCAATTCGCCCTTAGTCATGATATTTGTTTAACCAATTGACTTATTGTTGAGGGCAATTATTAATATAAGTAATGAACCTCCGCATTAAACTGATGTGTTCAACATATGAATTGATCAAGGGATTTGATTGACCATCTACACTAAATAATGCTGGCAATGAATGAGATACGTAATTAACGTTTGAGTTAAACGAATTGTTCCAAATTATTCTGCATTGGTCGAGGGATTTGATTGACCATTACCTTATTATTCAGGGCCCTAACTTTGATAAGTAAAGAACGTCTGAATTAAATAAAAGTGTTCCAAATTCTTCATTGTTCAAGTACATTGATTTACCATTTACCTCATTAATGCGGGACATTACGTAGATCAGAAAAGAACGTCTGAATTAAATCAAAGTGGTCCAAATTCTTCTTTGGAAAAGGGATTTGATTGACCATTTACCTTATTGTTAGGGGTTATTATGTAGTTAAATAAAGCACGTCTGAATAAGACCATTTAAAATGTAACAAATTCTTCATTGTGAGAGATATTATTGCCAATTAAGTCCAACTGTTGATGATCTTTATTTATATGAGAAAGCAAGGTTTGAATATGGTAAAGGTAACAGTATGGTTTAGTTTACTTCGCAATGATAATTGATGATCAAAACTATTTAACGTAGCACTGTCAAGCTTTTTAGCAAGAAACATATGTACAATCTTAAAATAGTTAATCTTTACATTTGATTAAGTACCCTTTATAATTCTTGGGTTATAACCTGCACAATCATCGACAAAGCTCCAAGTGGAGATCAAACCAAGTACATTCTAAATCAGAGTCCGCTACGCTAACCACCCGGCCATCGCCACCAATAATTTAGTTAAACACAAGAGTTCCAAATTCTTCATTGGTTAAGGAGTTTGGTTGACCATTTATCCTATTCTTGATGGTCATGTTTTCGTCTGAATTTAACTAAAATGTTCTAAGTAAGTCAAGGGATTTTTATCGACCATTTATCCCTTTTGTTTGTTGACTACCATTATTTACTTACTTAAAAGTCATTCTGAATTCAATTGAACGTGTTTTAAATTCAATATTGGTCAAGCAATTTGATTTACCTTTTAACCCCCTTTTGCTGAGGGCTAACGTGACCTTCTATATTAGTCAAATTAAATAACTGCTGATGTTTTACAGCAGACTGCCATTAGCCGGCATTTAAATCCGGCACTGAAGCTTCTGTTCAAAGGATCTACAAAGGATCATAACGCATTTGTATAATAAATGACTCATTGGATAAATGTTACTTGAGTTACATTAGATGTTGGGATTGAAACGACATTTGATTTAAACATATTTCATAACAGAATATGCACACACACAAGTTGTCTATATTATTGCAATGGATTGGAACGAAAGTATAGCTTATAGAGTTTTTCTCCGTAGGAATCAAATTACTCATTTGCAAGAAAAATGCATATGATTAGCATATATATGTTTTATGAACTAAGGATTGTGTGCTTAGAAATAGGTTCGATAGTTCAAACATGATATGTAATAGGTACAAACGAAGCACAAGTTATTGTATAAAGGATATATAAAAAGGAAGTGGAAAGATATTTAAAAAGAATAGAAGTTGGGGACATACCATTTTTGGGAAACTTTTGCCAAGTAATGATCAGAAACGTTCCGAGTCTTGTATTAATTTATTAACCGTATCAAGTATTTTGGAGTTGTTCTCGTTATTAAGGTTGGATTACCATAGAGAATAAAACTGATGCTAATTTCTGTGATAATTGACATGTTACGAAATAAAGTTTGTCGAGAGTCGGTATATAAAGGACAATGTATAAAATAGTGAGTACTACTTTCAACTTCACCACACTCGCAAAGAGGAGAGTTGATAATATTATTACAATAAAGGTGATATTTAAGACCACTGCAACTAGTAAGCAGTCGAGTGTGAAGTACTTGCAATCGGCGGTTACCGTTATAATAGTAAAGAGGGCAGACTGGCAATTGACTATGAAGTGCATACTTAAAAGATGCAATTGAACGGTAATCCCGTACATTCTGTGGAAGTTCATTCCAGGCAAGTGTAGTTGAAGGTAAGAAAGAGGAAAAGTAAGAACCTGTGGGTGACATAACCGTTCTTATGTTAGATGCATTCAATAGTGGATAGTTCTGTGAACTGACATTTAAAGGTGCAAGGGATGACAGATATTCTGGGGCAAGGCCGTTTATCATTTTTTAAAAGAGACTTAATTTGTGATTAATGCGTCTTTCTGACTGAGTAGGCCAACATAGCTAGGCATGGAGAAAATCGATCGAAAATAGCTCAGTAGCCCCACAGACCATTCTACCGGCTTCATTTTGGATCTTTTGAAGCACGACATTTGTGCTTATAGCAATCGAGGTTTTGTCATACTGTGGGTAAACAGCCACATCCGAGCTATTTTGTTCGCGTTTTGTTGGAGCAGGCACTTACCGGACATATCAAAATCAGGCCTGTCGAGAAAAGGTGGATTGGTGGAGTAATTGGTGTGCGCATAAACGCTTTTTAAACATAGCGAATTGTCAATACTATTCAAAAACACATTTTCAGTTTATAAATGTAGTTAATATTTTATATTCGTTACTGGTTATTGTGCGTATCGTATCTGTATAGATATATATTTAAAAACAGTTTGCATGTCAAATCACCATTTTTGTAATGATAAGACTATCATCAATCGTAGTATGCGGATTATTTTACCTATACCGTGTACATTAATAAGAGTATAGCATATATTTAATTCATAGCCTGTACTAAACTAGCATGAGGGTCTACACATTTGCTCCTATAATAATTTACCCAATAGTGCCTTATTTTTGTTTGATGAAAATCACGTTTAGGTCATGTAACTTTGACTGTACAATGTTGTTGTTTTTTCAGACATGTTGATGCAATCGCTCACTTTACTTTGAATCATATGTTTTCCCTTGTTGCCTCCCACCTAAAAAGTATCATCTTACAGTTGCCGTAAAATTTCATCAATATGGTTTTGATTTAAAGCGTTTGGATTCCATTGAGGGTGGAATATCTATATATCGCCAACACACGCAATAACTCTAATATAAAATATCAAAGAATAAACCGATTCTTAACATATCAAACCGTATTGAAAACTGAAATGGTTGTAGTAAATTGCATTATTTCCTTCTTTTTGGATGTGCTTTTATGCTTGAATTCATATTGCATAAGGGATTTCTCTCCTTACGTATTTTTAACAGTTTGAAAGGTTTCAGAAAACACAGTACAAAATGTATGAATGGTACATACTGAACAATAAAAACTGTTACCTCTTGTTATCCTTTCTCAACAATAGGGCAATTCCCTCAAATATGTCCACATAAGCATAACCAATACACAATTCAAACAAAGCAATTGGCGTTCTTGATGTTGATTTGTTCTGATCGGTAGTGATGTCCTCAATACTCTTAAGATGTAAAGTTAATGCCCAAACTGTCTTGACAGCATTACAAATACTGATGGAGTTTGCACATAAAGGCACCAGTAGTCCTAATGCCGATATTCTCTATTTAAATCGGAATTTTCTATTGGACACGTATACACATTTTCAATCTTTTTATTTCTGAAACATCGAAATGTTAAACACATGTTGGTACTTCCCTATAAAAATATACATATTGTTTGCTTTAAGTACACGGTATCGAGTATTTGTTAACGAAAAATCATGGAAGGGTTTTTTCTGACGACTATGCTCTTAGTTTTGTCATTTCTGCTATGCTATTTTATTGTTAGTGGTCATCAAGCCAGTGCAAACGAGATTAATTAACACATGTTTTAAATATATAATTCAATCTTAATGTTTTGTACCGGTTATATATTTGTATTCCGTGCTGCGACAATAACACACATAACCAAAGTATCATTAAGTAAGCACACGTCTCAATATGTTATGGTTAGATTATCGTTTGCGTAATGATAGCCACTTTATCTCATTCATACTACGTTCAGAACCATAACTCATTAGGTTACACACATGAATGTGTTCAATTTGTGCTTCATGAATAAGTTGAGGTTGATTTGTATTTTTATATTATTATATTACTACACATTATCTTCTAACTTATTTTCAAATCAACATTCTTTGAGGATACTTTATTAGAGAAATAAACACAGTGTACGCTAACGTTTTTTCTATTCGGATGAAAACACGCACTGAGACAAATAGCAATTGCGATTCTTATTACAAAACATCCGAAGAAATGGATTTCTTTTGTAGCACAAATTAGTTCTAAGCTATCAATCTATTTAGTATTTTCAAACATTGCGCTGTTTAGTTAAATCTTTAATGAAAATCCAACGACTTTACGTCGGAACGAAAGCAATATTAATCACATTTGTTATTCAATAAATATCAATATAATGTTGAAAGAAAAGACAGAACAAATTAAGGAATGTCCGTTTTGTTGTAACGTTTTCGATTATGCGAAATCTGCATAATTGGTATACAACTGAAGTACATTGTTTATATTCATTTTGTAGTTCAGTGATTTGTACAAAATGTTTACAGGATTTATCTGTATATTGCATTTTGTGTAGGCCAATGAGAAACGGTGTACTTTCAAATTATCTGTTCTACAATTTTACGTACATTGATTATGACGAATGCACCAACAAACACCAAATTAGTTACAGTCCACTGTTGTCCACAACAGTAAATACAGCGGACTACGATTGAATTTGAAGACAGATACAAGCTGATATCAATCCCGTGTGTTTGGTGTTTTGTATGTCATTTTTTGAGTGGCTATGAGAAAGTACTTTTGGTCCAAATATGTAAAACGAATTCAGTCAAAATTCAAAATTACGTACTATACAATGTCAGAACGATTACGTAAGTACATTTTTTCTCTGATTCATAGTTCTTATGGATATTGACAAAGACATGAAAGAACTCAAATTATAAGAAAATTTACTTTTAAAAGGCGGAAAAAATCTGATATTTGGAATAATTCTTTGCCGAAATGCCATAGATAGATTTCAGATTTGATTTAAATGGTATATCGGGTATTGGTGCATAGTGGGAATCGGAACGGAAATGTCTTGGGTCAAATCGCGCGCTCTTAAAAGTGTATTTGCTCAAGTTTACGCAATTACGTAATTACGTATAAAAATAATGTTTTATTGGTGACGGCAAGTCTCTAATGTAAAGGGGAGTACGGCCAGGTATAACCCTTACTCTGAACGCTACGCAGAATTCTCGATTTTATTAATTAAAGAATAGCATTCCGGGAAGATTTCAAGATGAAGTTTAATGCAAAACATGGAAGTAGCGGCCGAAGGATATAATCGGGAAAGGATACATATCTGTAAGGTATATATCATGGTGCGTTATCGTCTTCTTTGATTTTATAAATGTTTACATATTTCAGTAATCGTAACATTGCGGTAAGTCCGAGACCTCTGTTTCTTAACGTGAGAATAAATCCACGTGAATATATAGCGATTTTAAGCAAAGTGCATTCTCATGACAAAGAGAAGATATCCACTACCTCTGATCAGTGATCAGTCTAAATGACAATACAGCGAGCGGGATACATGAATCGCGTAATCGATAACGGACTTATCTGCTTGGAAGTTAGAGTTAATTGTCGCCTTCTAGTGCATAATCGTTCCGATGTTGGACTTTATGTATAGATGAACACGAGGGAAATACTCTCAAAGATCATAGGCGTACTAATCAAGCATTGGTATCATCCTCGTCGATTGCATGGCGGAAACATTTAAACCTTTGGACAACCGATTATGATAATCACATATATATGTAATACAATTATGACATTAAACGTATATATAACAATTCACATACATCGAGCATAAAGATGTATGCAGATATTCCCTTCAGTAGAATTGATAAAAGGCATAGCATTAACCACTGCTGACGCTGCTTTTATTTTATTTCATACATTTAGCTAATTGTTTTAGTGAAATAAATCTCACACTGAAACAAACAAACTTTCATTTAAATATATGCCTAAAATTGAAGTTAAATGTTATTTGATTCCACTTTGGTGAAAAATGCGACAAATTGTATACACACGACACGTTATTTTGAAAATTTCGTCGTTGAAATTATGTCACATCCTTGTGCGCGCTGACGTTTGATTTGGAACTTGGAGCGGGCTAAAATTTGAAAACAATCAATTTGACATTTTCACTGTTTAATGCAGTGAAATCTCAATTTTATTTCACTGATAACTCTTTGTAAACCACTGGAAAGTATATAATAAACGGTTGTAATATTTTTCAATTAATGTAAATGGCAGGATCAGTAAAATCTATGGTTCAAAACATTTTACCTTACTATAAATCACGATCATGTTTTATTGTATCAGAAACTTTCATTTTTAATAAACAATGTTATAATGCTTAATATTACGACCAAATAACAATTTGAATGCCAAATAACACGCAATCATGCGATTATATGATACATCCATTTCAATAAAAATACATTAAAATTGACTATCTATCGAATAAGTTTGGAAAAAAATATCAAAAACAGATTTACAATTGTTCGCATGTGTTTTTTGTGATTAAATTGTAAAGTTTTTTTTAAAGTTTGTTTATATTTATTTGAAACCTATTTTATATTTGGCATGCGTTCAGATCTCGTGAAAAATTAGCATCAATCTTTTCGCATATCAGGATGATGTGAAGAGAAAAGGGTTACTTGATTTATGTGAAAAATGCTTATCCTTTTTATCAAAAAATATACTCTGTGCAGTACTTTCACATAATGAGCTGTTATGTTAAATTCATATTGCTAAAATGAAATCTACATGCAGATAAAACGTCATCACGTCTGATTGAAAGGATATATAATTAAAAATTTAAGCACATTCTCAACGTTATATTAAACGATGCATAAAACTTTTTTTGATACCACGTTTAAAGCAATATTTGAAAATAATTCTAATTTGTGGATAAATAGCAGAAGTAATTATTTGCACCGCCATTTCAGAATATCACCATGCATACAGTTACCTCAGAACATATTCAAACATAAATAGTTGTCATAAAGAGGCAGTAGCTAAAGTGACAATTTCAATAGTTAAAAATATTTTAGTACATTGATAGATAAATATTTAAATGAAATGCTCTTATGAGAGTTCTGGAGTAAAGTTAAAAAAAGTGAAAAGGTCTTTTTAAAAATTCGACCAGTGCTAGTAAAAAAAGTTCCTTGATTTGTGCTCATTGTGTGTGTTCAATAATTAATATGCCCTGAAATAACGTTTGTAGGCATTAAACAATCCAGCTTGAGTAAGATATTTTGTGAACTTTTTTGTAGATATCATTTTAGGTATTTGCTTTTTATGCTCCCGAAGGTGGGCATATTAAAATCCCTTGTATGGACAGATTTTAAAATAACTTGCCGCATGTGTTCCACATACCAAGACGACGTGTCGCCTGCAAGACCCGTGTCCCTACCTCAAAGGTCAAGGTCACACTTAGTGTTTTTTCACAATGGAGTGCTGCATATAAGGACATAGAGTATAGGTTGTCGTGACCGGGCTGTATATTTCTCTTGTATGGACAGATTTTAAAATAACTTGCCACATGTGTTCCACATACAAAGACGACGTGTCGCGTGCAAGACTCGTGTCCCTACCTCAAAGGTCAAGGTCACACTTAGTGTTTATTTACAATGGAGTGCTGCATATAAGGGCATAGAGTATAGGTTGTCGTGTCCGGGCTGTAACTTTCTCTTGTATGGACAGATTTTAAAATAACTTGCCACATGTGTTCCACATACCAAGACGACGTGTCGCCTGCAAGACCCGTGTCCCTGCCTCAAAGGTCAAGGTCACACATAGTGTTTATTCACAATGGAGTGCTGCATACAAGGACATAGGGTATAGGTTGTCGTGTCCGGGATGTAACTTTCTCTTGTATGGACAGATTTTAAAATCACTTGCTACATGTGTTCCACATACAAAGATGACGTGTCGTGTGCATGACCCATGTCCCTACCTCTAAGGTGAAAGATACACTAAGTGTTTATTCACAAGGGAATTCTGAATATAAGGACATAACAGTGTAGGTTGTCAAGTATGGGTGGTATTTTTTATGTTCAGAGGCAGTTTAAAATAACTTGCCATATGTATTTGACACGTAAAGGCAAGATCAACTTTTCATGTACTGACTTTGTTCATAGGTCAATGTCACATTCGGGGGCATTCGTCACATACTGTGACAGCTCTTGTTTACAATAATTATTTGAAGTTACATATGTAAAAATGTGAGTAAGTGAATTTGACTGTAGTTTAATGTTTGTTTATGGTATCTCATTTGTTGTTTCCTTTATTAAGTATGACATATTTATAACATTATTAAGAGCTCGCCCAGGACTATAAATATATATATTTTTCATACTGAGATTAGAAATGTTTTAAAATGACTGTAATAAAATCACGCCAACAATACAGATCATAAAAAACAAACATTCAAACACAAGAAACACGGAACAACAACAACACAAATCTTCACAAATAACTTACTTCATATATCATTTACAAAAATAGGGTGTTTAACAAGGAACGTTAGTTACCGCCTTGGTACGGTCAGTAAAATAGAAATTACTTTGCGGTTTAAACTAGTTTGAGTGCACAACCTCATAATTATCCAACCATTCCTGATTTCAGTAAAAACATAAACATGGTCCATGGATGAAGAAGAAAATCACATAGAGGCGTAACATGAAAAAAATCAGAATAAACTTTTGGCTTATTGAACACAGATGTTTTACTCTCAGATATTAATCCTGCAATAATACAAACAACCGACCAAATTGCTATCTCGCTTAAAATTAAAATACCAAATAAAAGCGCCACTTGGAAATTAAACAACTCCATTCTTGGAAATAATGAGTACGAACCCATTATAAGTATTTTTTATTATGTATACAAGTATTCAACAAATTATTACACCTTTAATGAAAGGGGAACTCTGCTAAATAGAAATCAGAAACAGAACGATTGTATATTGAAAACAAATTTCAAGTTATAGTCATAACCGCTAAAATAAACTAGAAAAGGATAACAAAAAGCTGATATGAAACAAATTTCCGAAATCCAGACGATGGAATATTCTCAATACTTGAGGGAAAAATAAATACCATATTTAGAAATAAAGCCACATGCGCCCAAATTCGTTCAAAAGTAGATTTCATTGAAAATGTCGACTCTAATTCCAAATATTCCTTAAATCTTGAAAGATCACTCCGAAGTTAGTAAATTATAAATACACTAGATATTTACGGATAAGTAGAACTTTCCTTATCCGAAAAACAAAACAAGTTTTTCTTATAATATAAAAGGGGGATCCAGAAAATCTCAAAAACTGGCGACCTATAACTCTGGTAAAGATTGATTATCAACTAGCGGCAAAGATTATAGCGAAGTGTCAACAATCTGTTTTACTAAGCAGTATAGATCAAGAAAAACAAGGATACATAGAAATATAAATATAATGTTTTAACATCAGGCAAATACACTATATTATTTATTACACTGATTTAGTGCGATCAGTGCAAATCTATTTTTAAATCCTTTGATAGTGTTGAGTTGCCTTTTCCTGTTCGATATTTTTAATAGCTATTGATTTAAACCCTTTTTCAATTGGTAAATCATTATTTTATGACATAACACCAACATTTACAACCAACAATTGGATGTCCGACCCATTACCAATACAAAGTGGTTTATGGCAGGGCTGTCCTCTTTCTGCATTGATTTTTATAATAGTAGCTGTTTTGACAAATATTATCAACCATGTTAAGACAAAATGAAACTTATGAAGGTATAAACATCCAAGGGAAACATATTAAAGTTCCTGAGCTCGTAGATGACTCAGCATTATAATAAAATATCAATTATTCTAATGATAATTGAAGATTTCGGAAAATATTCAGGACTTAAACTGAATGAGGCAAAAACACAAGGTCTCTAGATTGGTAAATGCAAACGAAATGAAATCAATAATGTGTATACTATTAAGTCACCTAAAAAAACGTTAAATATATTCGTGATTATTTTGGAAATGATAAAATAAATTAATGAATTTAAGATGAAATGAAAAACTGACGAAGTGTAAGCAATTGATTATTAATTGTAGTGAACGATAACTTGTTATTTTTGGGCAAAATAGCGGTTATAACATATTTACTTTTTCTCAAAACGTGTATACCTGAATCGAAACATTATAACGCCTGATTCAACAGACTGTTAATTCCATGACGTTTAAGCAAACTGGAAACTAATACCATCTGTAATATAAGATCAATTTCAGAAACACTTCCTCATAATTTATATGAACTAAGACAAATTCAACTTTATACCTATAAAGAGAAATAAAATGACTTCGTTGTATACGCATTTTTTTAATTCTATAGATTTAGTTTAAACAACTACCCGTTATTCAAACCAAAATACCAGACACTTGCTACAATATTTTGCACAAGAAATAATGCTGGTTAATTATTCATAAAAACTAAAACTAAAAGTAATTATTAAAGATGCAAATCTACTTTACCTAAATGATGTTGTATTGAAATCGTACAACATCGACACAAATACTTTTCTTAATACGTTAAAACATAAACACAATTGGATTGCAGAGGTAAACGCATCAAAACAAGCCAATTGGAAAGAAATTATTCGATCAAATGTATCTACAAATGTATCTACAAGAACTATGTCAATACAAATCTTATAATGAGTTTTCAAAACAAACCACTCGAAAACATTATTTAAGGCAATTACGTATATACATCAATAGATATTGTGAAAGACGACTACATGAAAATATTCGATTGAACTATTGGTATTACATTGTCCATCAATACATTGAGCATATATAAGTCAAACCGTTTAAAATAAAATTGATACATAACTTTATAGCAGCAGACTTGAATACATCAACTTGGAAATTGATAGATTGTCCGTTATATAACCACACAGAAAAAAACAACAAGTCTAAACTTCGAACAATAACATCTGCTTGCCTGGCCACTGAATATTGACCAATAAATACATACAAGCCCACTTCTTCTCATGAGCAATTTAAAGCAAACTATTGGCCATTTGATTGGCAAGTCAGGTCGGTAGAATACACAAAACCAAAGACAGTAACTGTTGATGCCACCAAAGTTCAGTTCATTAATCCCAACTAACTTGTAAGCAAAAAAAACAAGGTAATCTCATTCATGTGTCTGATATTAGAAACAAGTAATCAAAAACATGCTTTCTCGAAATGTCCACGAATATAATGAAATAAGGTATAATGAAAACATACAGAGAGGCTTCAAAACTTTTTCTGCCCTTCTGCTTGTACCTGACAAACTATTTCAGACTACATGTAGATGTTGTACAGACTTTGTCCCGTAGGAAAAGAAAACATTTTAATACAATTTTGTTTCTGTTGATCTTGTCTGATCCTGGACCGGCTTAGTATATAAAACTCTTGAATTCTGACAAATATAGATCAGAGTCGATCACTAGACGGTTCGTGAATATGGGCATCTATTTTCTAATATTCGTACAAGGACTGATTCAATTAAGCATTATGTTATTAAGGGGAGCAATCAGCAAAACAGCATACATACAGAATGAATAGTTTGAATCAGCAATACCTTCTCCACGTATACTCGTGTCTACACCAAATGGTACATACCGAATGTGCACATGTTACCTTAAAGTGTATTATGTTGAAAAAACGGGTTTATTTCCAATACCCCAAAAACACGTTTGCATAGACAAAGTGCGAGAGACGGAATAAATTACCAGATTTGAATCATAAATGATTCTGATAAATTCACCATGATAGTGCACCTTAGTAGCACATGATGACAAATACGAGCACAATGTTATGCCGGTTAGGATGAATAACTTGAAAGCTACATCTCAGGAGCTCAAAATTGATATGTCCTGTAAGTAAGTAACGATATTTTTCACGAAAATACGCATTTATGTGAAACATTCTAATAGGAGGGGGAAGCTCAAATTTAATCTAATATGTGTACATGATTTGCATTTGCTCATAACAAAACCACAATATATTTTTACTTCTTTCGTTTGTATTAAATCAATGTCATTGTACATTCTACTAGAAACTGGTGATCAATTTCAATACTACTGATAGAAACTACAGTGACAAACAATGCTACCTTATATTGAGTATCGCAATGTAAATTTCAGGGACATGACCAGTAGTCAAAACAATAAAAACAAGAAAGACCATTGATGCAAAGCATCAAAGGGCGCCGTTTAATAGTTTATGCATTTGCTATATGTTGAAAAACAAGAAATGTCAAGGCCAACAAGCATATTACAATGCATCGAACCGCATCCATGAAATTCTCAAAATTTTGTAGTATTCTGCTTAACAACACAGGCTAAAGCATTGAAATTGTAGAGTTTCAAGTTGAACATTTCATTATGGGTGTGGTACATTAATGAACACGACAGAATTAGGGTGCTTCAATACCATGGGTATTTTGAAAGTAATACTCTGGTCAAGAAAAAGAGGCAAAGGGCAATAATTCTGTAATTAGCTGAAATACAGCTATAGTCATTGTGCACTGCACTTCCTCTTGTTGTGCTTTACCATTGAATGATGTTTAATGAAATTCCAAAAAGTAGTTTTCTTGTTATGCTACGGACAGGAAAAGGAACAAAGGGAATAACTCTTGCAATTCGCTGAAATAGAGTTATTGTTCTTGTACACTGCAGTTCTGATCATTTAGGGGGAGGGGGCAAAGTCACCATGCTGGAATGACAACTTGAAGGGAAGAATAAGTTTCTTGATTATATGGGGAATTCATCATGAAAAAGTGACATGAAATAACCATTTTTGTAGTACTTTAATAAACATTATTATTTCGTATGAAAGTTACAAACATAAATAGAACATAATTATTGAACTGTTATATAAAAAGAGAACATTGTTTACTAGATGAAATGCATTTATAACAGAACATGCCTTGTTTTAGCTATTTAATAATACTAAAATGTATGAAATTGGACAAATTGCATAAAAACTGTTCAATGGAGTTATTATGTTAACTTCTCCATTTACATGGTAAAGAAGAGTTGAAAATGGATGTTTTTAGTTCATAGTGATATTAACACACAAATAGCAATGGCAAATATGATAAAAATAATGCATACAAACTGAATATGTATCAGACTATGCATGAAAGAAATAACTGTTTCTATTTTTCACAAAGGTTTTGAAATACAACAATGCACATATAAGCATAAATAGGCCAAATATGCACAAAATAATAATAAACAATGTGTGAAAGTGATATTTTGTGTATTAAATGAATATTTACCAGAAAAGCAATACTAAATCAAGTCCAAAATGTATAATAACATGAAGAACACCCCGTTTATGAATATCTTCATAAAAATCAGAGTACATGTAAACAATAATCATTTATATAATTAGTATCAAATGTGTCTACTTTAAAGTGTGTTTTCATTTGCATTAAATAATATATACCAGAAAAGCAATTATAAAAATCCTTAAATGTATAAGAAACTGAAGACAACAAAGAATAACACCCATTTATGAATATCTCCAAAACAAATCAGATGTCACCTAAACAATAACCATTCATACAATTAGTATCAAATGTGTCTAGTTTTTGTGTGTCTGTTCATTATCTTTAAATGAGCATCTTTAAAGTGAAACTCTTATTTGAAATCAATACATAAAACAGGGCTTCCACTAAGAATTTGAAACTGGAAGTATAAACTTCCTGTCCATCAATTTTGGAAGTTTTACACTGAAATGTGGAAGTTAAAATCTCCCGAATACAATATCTTTTTCCACTATTTTTCAATTAGAATGTTAAAAATCAAGTAATTTGTAACTTTAACTTGCCAAATTCAAAGACTTATATTATAATTAATCATTTTATTTTATTTTATCTTAAGACTGATTTAAATTGTGACCATAAATCTAATATTGACACAAGGTTTGAATATTTTGAACTTTAAAGCTTTCTACTTTGGTGGTTTTCTTCAAAATTATGGAAGTTTTTGTACTTCCTAGAAATCAATTTTGAAAGTTTTAACCCATTTCTAAGGATTAATATACTTCCTTTAATGGAAGCCCTGCATATAATTGTATTTATAACACACATCAAATTGACTGATAAAACAATAACTACTTACTAAATAATGCATTTACTGAAATATTGTTGTACTGATTTATAACAAGCTTGTGACTCTGTTTATAATAGCAGAAAGCATGACAAATATTAAATGATTGGTGATTGCTAAAAGATTTACTGTGGTCTTCTATAGTATCACAAGGCAGAAATACCATGTTTTATGTTCATTCTTATTAGCAAATTGAACTAAAAATCCTTCATTAGAAACATTGTTGTTGACATCTATCAACCCATTTTGAAAAATCAAAACAATAATAAGTTAGGAAATAGAAGTAGTAATTGTACATAATACAAAACAACAAAATTGACAAAGCTCAATATAACAGGAAATCTATTTGAAAACAAAAAATATTAAAGGCCATAATTATTTAAACTGAATTAAGATATTTAAATTATACACACTTTAATAAAAGCTTTCACCGACAACATAGTTATTATCAAGGTACACCATGGGACTTTTATCCAAATTTTGAAGATATTTTACCGTGAATTAAAGTTATTTAAGTTTCATTACACCCAACCCCAAACTTCAAGGGCTACAAAGAGCGAAAAGTAAATATTTTGTCTATATTTGATTTTTGTTTCACATTATCAGAGCTTATGAAATAAACACAACAGTTTCTGGTGAAATAAACTTCAGTTAACAGAAAACATAAGTTCAAAAGCATTATTGATACACATGCAAAAAAATCATTTTGATTGATCTTGTGAGTCTTCTGAACAGAGCAGTATTTCGATGTTTGAAAATATAAAGCAGTTTTATAAATTCATAAAAAATAATTAATAATAAGACAACCTGCTGAAATCATTTTAAATATTTTCTGTAATGTCTAATAAACAATTTAAAAGACAATTTATGATAGTTTACCGTTCAATTTTGAAGAAAATATACATAATGTCATGTAACCATACATTTTTATAGCTAATAAAATGCTTAAAAATCAACCCTTTTCTTGTAAAAAATGATAAAGCATTATTGGACTTATTCATAAAATGTAATCATTCAAATAAATGAATTTTACATATGATACTAACACAGAATTCAGATTTAAAAACAATGAATGTACTTTCAAATTAAAATATGTAAAGAAACAAGAACACTATGTACATGTAGGCGGTAATGCCCCTCCAAAAATGTCAGAGTGAAAGTAAATACTCAATGCTGAGTCAATGCTGATTTGGTTTTTATGCCCCTTCAGGTTCTTTACCCATCTAGAATGTTTAGTGCTGTAAAGGAACTTTAAAAGCCTTTCTAACTTATAAGTATAGACAATAGTACTGCCATACATATACAAAATAAAATATAAACAGTTTAATATTTCTCGACATTATTTTAAAAAAACAACAACAAGCTGATAAATACATGTAAATAATATATAAAGAATATTACTAAATTTATCAATAAAATTCATTATCATCACCATCATCATTGTCATCACCACCACCACCACCACCACCACCACCACCACTTGATTATTGAATACAGTGAGTTTATAAAACAACAAACACCAACTCAAATATGTTTTATATGAAATACTCACATCATCTCTATCAGATATGACTGCCTTGTGGATGGCATGGATGTCAAATCTGTCTCAATGATCTAACATAGTATTTAATGCAGGCTGGAATTCTTCATAACCCCAATTTGTTGACTTAGTAATATTCAGTCATTTTCCTACCTGAAAGAAATTAAACTTCTGATTATCAACCGGCAGAAACTACAACTGTGAAAGACAAATGCACATTTACCAATTATACATTCTGCACTAATATCCGTTTTAGGCAAGAGTAAATTGGTAAGCACAAATGTATAGTTGTGCATATGGTTTATAATGATTCTAAACAGTACGGGGTTTTAACGAGACCTACACCAAGCAAATGAATGTCGCTAGTGTCAAAGCTGTCGTGGCTTCCAGCCCGAAACCATGTATGTCTTTTCTTACAAGTTTATTTTGAAAATATGCAGTTTGTAAACAAATAATGGATATGTTCATGTATTATGGTATGTTAAAAAATAGGTCACATACCAAAACACATCATTTTTAAACAAAATTTTAAGTCTAATATTTTTCTAAGATAAAACAATCAAATAAGAGATTACATACTCATATCATATACATAAATAATGTGCATAATTACATTTAAAAATATGAAACATGTACATAATGCACCAGTCAATTGTAACCATGGCCCTCCAAGTCCGGGGTTATGCCGGGGATAGCCAGGGAAACGGGCTGTGTTTTTACCTTTCAGGTGGCCCTGCAGTGCCGGGTGAATGCGGTGGTTTTGTCTTCGAGCAAAATATAGCGGGGAATATGCCTTACCTAGGCTCCATGGGGTGCGGGGGCATATGGCAGGGATTGGCCATCAGTTCGTCTTCGCAGGACGAAGATTTTACCTGGGGTTGGCTGGACCGAAAGTCAAAGTAACCATGCCCCACCACCGCATTCACCCGGCACTGTGGAGACACCTCGAAGGTAAAAACACGGTCCTTTTCTCCGCTATCCCCGGTATACCCCCGACCTGGGGGGGGGGGGGGCGTGGTTACAATTGACCAGTGCATAAGTAGATGTAACATGTATATTTATAATAATATATAATTATAGTACATGTATGTAAAATATTAACACGCTGTTTTAACATTTAGCAAATAAAAAAATACCTTCTGGTTCTAAAAAAAGCAACATCCGGTATGTGTTACAACTCGGGGAAAATCGTAATAAAATTTTACTAATGTCACCTTCAACACATTAACAAATAAAGTTAGGTGAACATTTAATTCCAATATCGATTAGACTAAAGAAAAAAGATTACCTCATGGTTAATCAATGCAGTAAACATAACAAAACAACATAATACATAATTATTCCCATTCACATAATTACCGGTTCACACATTTTACATTTCCGGCACATGATATTTCAGATATTTCAGGCAACCAATCGGAAAACGTAAACGAATCGGGAACAGTTATTAAACTTATTTGTCGTTCTTCAGAAATAATGTTTTGAAGATAAATTGAAGACTATCTATTCAACCATAAAAATGCATTCTAACATCCATGCAATCGCCACCCATTTGAATTTTTTAATCATTATAAAATAACAGTAAAACCCAACTGTCAACATACTTAAAAACCGCTCCTACCACTAACTAAAATAAATTCCCATTCCATTATAGGCGCGCACTTCAGTGCGGCGCCAATAAACCATGTATCGAGGTAAAACGCATGGGCCCAAACGACAACGAACTCGAGACACAAACGTATAAACACAGTCATGATCCCGTTGAAAAGCAGAGGCATCAATGAATTACATAAGCGTTTATTAATTTTAAATACTTGTGTTTCCGCTTTGGTACAGTCAATGAAAACTAACCCAAAGTATCTAACTCGTAATATGTTTAAGTATCATATTTCCTTTAGACAAAATACTAGCCTAAACTTGATTATATACACCCAAACATTGTAACTAATGTTACCCTTTAAAAAAATCCTTTAAGTCTCGCAAAATTATTTCCAACGATAACCTCGCATCGTTTCCTCAAACAATAGGGGTTGCGGATTTAACCAGTTTCCGACATGGACGTAAACAACACACTCCTACATGTGTTATACGTATTAACTTTCGCTAATGAAATCAAATTGCTTCTATGAAGTAAAGATACACGCCTACAGATGTTAATCGAAATTATAAATTTATAAATGTGTGTTTTCTCTAATACAGAGGAAAGATGTGTTTCATTGCATCATTGCAAACATCTGTGCTTTCAATTTCATTTTTTGTGTCAAATTGTAATGCAATATTGGTATGTGTAAATGTTGAGCGATATTTACCCGTACAAAAAAGACAGAGAACCTCTCATCAAAGTGTATATTGTAGTTAAGCTGTATTAAACACCATACTGGCTTTCATCATGCAAAGCGAACAACGTTTTTGACTGCTCGGCTTTTCTCTTAAGTTTTGACTGTATAATATGAATACATAATGACACATCGTACTATTCATATCCTTTATCAAGATTTTTAACCTACCTTAGGGATGTTTCGTTGCAGCATGCCATCTCAACAAATCTGACATGCATAGAGCCTGGCTAGCTTTCATAAAGCCGGAGCAAGCATCTCATTATTACTTCTCAGTTTTGTAACTCTTTTGGTGTTATTTTACGACTGCTCTCTCAGCTTTACACTTCACCTATTTGTAAGGGCTAATGTCCATTTGAATGCGTCCAATTTCCTCTGTAATACCGCGGTGTGGGATGCAGTTGGGTCAAGCCATATTACCAATGAGCTCGGAAGACCTAGTAAACTATATTAATAACACTATAAAAGTTATTCACTTTAGAACGTTTACATCGTATTTCAGTTCCATAAAGTCTTAGAAGAAATGTTCGAAATAAGTCAATAAGTATCACTGCCTGTTCAGCTGACTCATATATAACCTCTGGAAGATTGAATACACGGTTAAACGTAGCCTTTGTGGTATACATCAGTTTCATTGAAATTAAACAATGTTCTTATGAAAACATTAGTTGTGAAATTCGAAGTAAGCTTTGCGTTAGAAATGGCGATAATACTTATTTGATACAAAAACATAATTACGATTGCATAATGTATCAATCATAGTTTTTAGTGGTTAGAATAAATATGCATGATGTATAATTTATATATAATAAAGAACATAAATGGTTACCAAAACAGCGCAATTTCCTACAAAACATGGCTGTATAATCATAAGCGATAAACGATGTAAAATATTGCTTTCTGGACGATGATTTGTTCAGTAGTGACGTCAGTAATCGCATGTTGTAAACTTAATGCACGTATACCGATGCCTCCAGAAACATACCGACAAGCCTTATGCTCGGATCTAAAACTTCTTAGTTGCGTACAATTGTCAACCTGCAGACGAGAACAAAATACATTTCGTTTAAATATTTTTGTTTGAATTATTAAAGTGTTTTAACAACGTCTTGGTGTATATCTGTTACACTGATTGAAGGTCAAATAAATTATACTATCTAAGATTTGGATGTAAAATTGACAATATACACACTCTATATTTAGTATCTTTATGTTTGCCAAATAAACTCTGAGAAAATGGGATATGACTTAATTTGCGTTGTTATGAAGATGCCGTTGTGAAAGACTGAATATTTTGGTAAAATCAAAAAAGCGTACAACATCATTCGTAGACGAGCTCTTGCCTTAACACAATAAGATTGAAACCTTGCATAGTTTTTTTTTTCTGCATATCTGCTAACTACTTGAAATGTTTCAAGAAAACACATAACACTATATATATAATAAACAACTCACCAACGTTGGCTTAAATTGATTCTTTCTCAAACAATAGCGCAATTTCCTAAAACAAAATTATGTCCACATAATCACAACAATAAAACGATTCAATTAAGGCAATTACTGGATGTAGATTTGTTCTGCTCGGTAATGATGTCCTAAATCGCTGTTTTGAAATTTAATGCCCAAACTGTCTTCAAAGCAATACGAATAAATACTGGTGTATTTTCTTCCAGAAAGACACCGACATTCTTTATGCCGATATTCCTACTGGACATATTTTTATTCGACACGTATTCTCAATTTAAAAAAAAAATCAATGTATACTTGTGAAACATAGACATGTAGAACCGATAATCAAAGAATTCATTTTATACAATATAAAATGGGATAAAATTAACCCACAAGTAAACATTGTAGGTCTGTTTAAGTATTTGATTTAATAGATGGTATTAACAATTGTCCATAAAGCAAAATACACGATTTCGCAGATACCGTTTCTTTTACATAGTTAACGTGTTTTTTTAATTTACGTACATCCCTTCTTGTATGATCATAATTGTTTCGTTTGTATTTGATTTGTTGTTGCAAGTCGCAAGGAGTTGATAACTTTATAGACAAGTGACCCTAGCTTAAGTAAAGCAAACACAACATATACAAATTAATCTATTATTTCCTTATTGTCCTAGAGCTAGCTAGTTGTCCAGCATTCTGTCAGAATGTGTTAATGATATATTGCGTCATAAAATATAAACAACATATCTTATATCAGAATCAGACTTATATGACCACTTTTTTTATACTATTCCATTTCGTTTTAGATATTGGAATACTTATGCTGCATTAACATAAACAATTCTAAGTTGAGGACATAAAAAGCATGTTGTATTTTTTGCTCATAACTTATTGCCAGTTAGGTATATATAACCTTAAATGCTAAAATTGATCAGTGTATCCGGTATTTGCATTCATGAAAAACATAATATTGCTGAGTAGTATGAAGCTGCGTTTGCTAGGTTAACAGGTGACATGTGCATTAAAATGGATCACCATTTGTATTAATCCATTAGTGTCATACGTGCGAACGGTATCAAAATAAGCTAAACTGTGAAGCAACTGATCACACTTAACTTTAATTAATATTCAAATGTTCTTTATTTTAAAGTGAATGAGCGACTCGTTAGTTTTAACATGATATTGCATCCATAATTAACTGATCAATGTTTCAAGCAACTTAAACCTATAAAGTTTATCCTAGTTACAAAGACTCGCTGATAATTCATTTTTTTGGTATTTCTTAAAAATCAGACCTTGTGTACATATACTATAAATGCATTCTTATAAAGTAGAACATAAGCCATGGGTGAATTTAGGATTGCAATTGTCATAATTATTCAAGAATAAAATGCACATTTCTGAACTGAGTTGACAAGCAATTCAATCAGGTTTACTGTAAAAAAAGTGTTCCTTTCATGTTAAATTGTTACTAAAATATGTTCCAGATGATGTTTTCAGCCGTCTTTAAATTGTATAAAAATGGAACTGCTGTATAGAATTCATGTTAAGAATACAACGAAAGGAATAATTAACGAAAATATCACTTTTCGAAGCTGGAATGCAAACAAATGACAAACGTCTCAATATTGACGTAAGTGGTATACTTCGAAGAAAATACAAACACAGTCCATGAGTGGGAATATGCTATTTATTTGTTTACCGATTTCCAGAAATGAATTCGAGAAATCGCTATGCGTCGCGTTCCAACTTTATAACTGCCATGACAATTATTCTGCTGATATTTCTGCTGTGTCTTGTACTTTCGACATACACATGAGTTGTGTGTTGGTATGCATTCCAGGAAAACTATTTATCAAGACAGGAGACTATATATGAAAGACAATGGATACAATCCAGCTCAATGCTGAACATGTGGATGTATCATGAATGCAACAGGCATAGAAACATGTAATTTACTATATTTTACTATAATTTTATTCTACGTGTAAAACCACATGGCATCATGCCGCATATATGAATGTCCGTTCAATCTGTGGTACATGAATGCATTTGAGGTACGTCAACTCCACATACGCCATATACTGCGGGTTCCCTCACACCAATAAGAGTGATTCAAGTATTTTTTAGATGAACGCATCAGCTAAATATTTCTTGTTTGTTTGTCTTGATAACACTAAAATGGCCCGCCCGTCTTTTGACTGCAAGTTTTCGACTCTAGCCTGCCATGTTAATATATTTATTTCATTTATACTGAGTCTAGAACCACACAGCGTTCTTTCTCAAGCATTGATGTCAGTTTTACCTGTGGTTTATAAAATAATAAGATCATTTGTATTTCTATATTCATTGATCGCATTGTTCCACTTAAACTTGTTATCAAAATGCACTATGAGGATACTTCTTTAAAGGGATAAAAGTAATATGTGCGAAATAGCAATCGATTCGAAGGAAAAACGACAAGACATATCACGATTGTATTTTCAATAACAAAACGTCCTCTGAAATTGGTTTCCTTTGTAACACAAAATTAGTTATAAACCATCAATTTATTTAAATTAGTGTTTTCAAATATTGCGTTGTTATATTAAATCTTTAATGGAAATCCTGCTTTTCTATTAAGCTAAAACGACGATATGTCGGAACGAACGCGCTATGAGACACATTTGATTTTCAATAAACATTATTCAAGTCTTGAAATGAAGCCAGAACAAATTTAGAATTGTCCGTATTTAAGTAACGTTCGGTACATTTTTGGCAAATCTTCACTTTTGGTATACAACTGAAAATATATCTTGTATTTAACCACTTTGTTGTTCGTTCAATGTTTTTTTTTACAAAATACATAAATAATTTATTTACAAATTATATTACGTATATAAAACATGTTCCAGTAGTTCTCTCTTTTTGGGATGCTATGAGAAGGTTTCTCTGGTCCCAATATGACTAAAATAATTAAGTCAAGGGTAAATTTAATGCACAACTCATTAGGTAATAGAAATAAATGAAGTCCATGTTGTTGTTTTTCTCTAAAATAATTTGTATTGTTAATAATAATGTGTTTTATTTAAAAACAAATATAATTGAGAAACATGTACAATTTTGAATGATTCTTTGCTGTTATGTTGTACAATGATTTAAGATTAAGATAGTTAAGATCGAATTAACCATGTTTACTGATTATGGTGCACGCTAGAGATCGAATGGGTAATATTTCTGGGCTTGATTCAGACACTCTCATCCATACATTTGATTAAAGTGACACTCTTATTCAAAACCAATACATACACATGTACAACAAACATAACTTTTGATTAATAAACCTTAAACTACTTAGTTATACAAAAAAATGCATATTTTGGAAAATATTAATTGCTGATGACAAGATTGTAACCGTGAATTTAATAGCGGAAAGCGCGAACATATTAAATGATTGGTAAATGATACAATATTTACTGTGGTCTACTATAGTCTCACAAGGTAAAAAAATGTGTTTTATGATAATAACTTTCAAATTATTCTCGGTATCCTATATAAGAACCATTGTTTTTGACATTTGGTCATCCTGTTTGGATTATTAAAACATTATTATTAATTGTAGTAAAACTTACTTGGGAGTAAGAGTGCATCTTTAATTTTACGCGAACACGTAATTTCGATCATTACTATGCTATATGCGCCACAGCTGTTCTGTAGTGTAGGAGGGACGTATCCACAGACTGTGTATCAATTAAGACAAAAGCACTCCGAGAGAGAATGGATAAGCTATTTTAATACATTTAAATATGGCATGTATACAATCGTATAACCCGTAATATTGAAATCTGACGTTTGAAATACATATTTGATATTGTGTAAACTAATTTTCTTCAAATACATGATGAACACATGATTTGATTAGACTTTCTTTGATGTTAAGTAAAAGGAAATTGTTTTAAATTAATCAAAATGTGTGGCAAATGAGTACTAGAATTAAAGATCTCTTAAAGTGACACTCCTATTTAAAAACAATACATACACATGTGTAACAGACATAAATTTTGGGTGATAAACCTTCAGCTACTTACTAAATAATGCATTTATGGTAAATATGTATTACTGATTACAAGACTGCAACCGTGTATTTAATGGCAGAAAGCGCAAAAATGTTTAATGATTGGTGAATGCTAGAATATTTACTGTGCTCTACTATAGTCTCATAATATACAAATAACTTGTTTTATGCTCATTTCATTCAAACTTGGTATCCTTCGTAAAAACCATTGTTTTAGACATTTATTTATCCTTTTTGGAATATTAAAACAGTTTTATTAATTGTGGTCAATAATTATCTGGGAGTAAGAGTGCATTTTTAATATTGAAGGGGTCCCAAACTTTGCTCCTGTCCCCAGTATGCCCTGGGTCTAAACTGTATATAAATATAACTTAATATATGCCACGTTGAAAATTTGGGAACATTGCATACAGCTTCCGATGATAAGTATTGTGCTGTGTTGTTAACGGCTAAATTTAATAATTAAAGTGAGAAGCGTTGAAAATTTCCCACTTACTTGTTTATGAACGGTTAGGCATGTCAGGAAACTCCCTTGAACATGGTATACGTTTAATTTTATCATTGTTTTCATCCTCGTTCATGACGCAAGCATTTAAACTTTTGAGCAACCGATTATGATATTCTCACATTTACAATTATGACTAAAAACGTTTAACAGGGAACATACATAGCAGATATTCCCCTTGATCAACTCAGATGATTCATGTATCTGCTGGCTCTGTTCGTGTTTGTTATAACGCTGTTTTTTTTATTCTTCATTTAGTTAAAAATTACATAAATCATTATATTTATGGCTTTGAACATTTTATCCTACGATTCATCACAATTTTATTTTGTATCAGACGCTTTCATTTTCAATCGACCACGTTGTTATGGTTATTACTGCAAATATCATTTTTAATGCCAAATAGCACGTAATCTTGCGATTATATGACCCAATCAGACAAATAATGGTGAAGTATCGTTTACATTTATTTTAGTAAAAGTACATTGATAAGGACAGTCTATTAAACAAATGTATTGTTTGATGGAAAATATTATCAGAAACAGATTGGTACATTGTTCTGAGTTGTTCGCTGTATGTGTTTGTTTAGTTTATAGTGATTGATTATTTTTCTCATTTGCATTTTTATTTATTCAGCATGCATTCATGGCTCGCAACAAATAGTAGCTGTTTTACTATGATTAATGGAAAAATCGAGGGCAAGCAATAGTTTTATACGAATTTCGTGAAAAAAACCTTTTCACTTTCCTCTATATGTTGATGTCCATTTTGTCAGGAGAAAATAAGGCAACCTGATGTGTATGCAAGTTTTTCATCTCGGAGACATAAACATGCGCAAGGACGTGTTTTCAGTAGCAAAACATTCGAAAAAGTCCGATGAAATCGATATCCTTATAAAACAAAACATTTTAAGCTGAAAGGGTTTTTAGTATATACACATATTGAGATTTTATGATAAATTCATGATTCAAACACAATTTACAGGCCTGATAAAATGACATCACGTCCGATTGAAAGCGATGTATTAACCTTTAGCTCATATAATAGCGTTGGAGTCTGGGCATAAAGTCAGATCTGCTATAATGTTCTCGAGTTTAATAAACATCTGTATGGCTCAACACGTTAACAATTTAATAACAAAGCGATTATAACACGTGTGTTTTTAAACGAAATTGAGAGTATTTGATGAGTCGTTTACTAGGATAAGTTTCTATAGTACTGCTGTTTTAACTAGAAATATGTCAGGTTTTCAACACCTTTTGACACTCATTTGTCCCTCACGATATTCCTCTGAAGCTATTCCTTTAAGGGACATTAACTCGAAGATTATTATTAGAGCTTTAACTTATAAGGTGTCGAACATCATCCGGGTATTTTCCTGAAGGTCATGCACGAGTAAGCCGTAGGGGTAAATCATTATAGGTCATTAGATTATCAACGCTTAAGTCATGCACTTAAATGCATTCGAAAGGTTTCACCAGACATTGCAAAATGACACTGAGAAAGACTAGGATGAGTGCATCTATTTGCTGTTATTAAGCAGTTAGATACTTTGTACAAGAGTGTCTGCATTTCAGCCATTTTAAGTTAGTTTTTGGTTATGCCGTACGTGGAAAAACTTACTTATTACTTACAGATCAATCACTGTCAGACAATACAATTTTGCTTCAGCATGTGGCTGCCTTCAAAACCAAGTTGTCAAAGGTATGTCAATTGCACAATATAATCTCAACTTGATTATCTCGAATCATCACAAAGGGACAATTACAAAACATAATACATGACAATTAACACTTATTCTCTGACATTCCTAATCTGACTGATTTATACAATTTATCATAATGTAATTGTTGAGACCACTAAACTATCAGTTAACATCCATACAGGAAAAACAACCTTTGAAACAATAATACATCAGGCGATGTAAAACATTTGGACATTGACTTCATTGGACCCGTAGAGCTATAACAGTTCTCCATGTATGCTCCGGTCAAAATCAAATAGGATATACCAAATGTGTATACTACATTTAGGTGAATTATGTGAAAAGACCTAGCTCAGGTTATATTAGCCGTTTGATACACCTGAAGGCTTATATGAGTATAATGCTATGCTTTTGAAATGAGTTAAGCACCCGGTACTTTTTACTGATGTAGAACACGCGTTTCACTGCCAGTTCCAAGGCACCCATCAGAACATCGGTAAAGCTGCTTTTATTCGTGTGTTGTAAGTTTGGCAAGCTACTCTTACGGTTAAAGATTATGCGGAACACGGACAAGTCAAACCTATAGATGCAAAGGTCAAACTTATTTCTGATGTTCCTGTAGCTATAGCTGATGCGATATTTTGGAATGGCGGTTTGGAAACCCTGTGATAACTTTACAGTCATTAGAGAACCTAAATAACTTTACTTAAGATATAACCTATTTTGAATTTCAATTCAACCCGAATAGTTAAAAACACGAAAGGCAGAAATCAGCAACCATTAAATATCGTTATCAATAAACACATATCCTAACATTTAACCGTCGATGATACAAAATGATTTTGCTAAGTCTTTTTTTTTGTCTAAAATAACCATTTTCTCCGAATTAAAATTAAAATGCTTTTTTAAGGTTGAACTGTCTTCAACTACTAGTATTCAAATATGCAGCTGTCCCCAGTCCGACCTGGGTCTAATCTACATACAAATGAAACGAAGATTGATTTGTACTGTAATATGTGTCGCTTCTCTTGAAAATAAGCTTTTATAAATAACGTTTAGATGGAAAGGGGATGATAACATATTCTCATATGTGCATGATTTACCACAATAAATCTACATTATCTTCCTACTGTTGATGTCTGTTTTCAATCCATAAATCAGTGTATCGAATACAATAATTCAAGTAGTCAAAAACGTATAAACTAAAACATGTTGAAAAGCATAAGAACAACGACAAATGACAAGAATCACATATTTATAAACACAGGCAAGATTCTGATGAAATGCAGAGATATCGATACTGTCAGTGAAAACTCGACAAAAATAACTGGCCTTTATTCTCTTAAGCATAACATGTTTCTGAATCATATGTCGTTAAGCCGTATAACTTGCTTAAACTTGACTTGTTGAATAGTTTTTCCCACAAATATTGTAGACAGTATATCAATATTCCTTCATAGGAGAAAATTACGCAAACAATTTGGTTCGGGGGTATTTGCCCAGTTTTCGATATGGACGTGAACAACACGCTTTTATATGTGTAGCGGCCTTCGAATTGAGTTTTGCTGATGTAATTAATTTGCTTTTATAAAATTAGCATTAACGCCGATACGAATATTAATCGTAACATTGAGAATAGCTGTGATTTTTATTGCAGGTTTGTCTTTTATTTTCATTTATTTATTCTATTATTGTTTTAACTGATTTACGACGACCCACTTTCCAAGCTGTTGTGAAAGGCGACCAAACCGAAATGGATATAATATAATTTAATTATTTCGCTCCGTTATATGACAGTAATAAAACGCGCTCAATATGGCATTGAACGTTTACTTAAACAACTAAAGCCTATTGAAATAACCAATAAGATGTGTCATTTCGCTATCCAACACTTGATTCTCACAGGAAAGCTCAGTATTTGTTTCAAAATCTGATGCAATGTTTGTGTGCGTTACAGTATACTCAAATTAGTACTCAACAGGCTTTCATGATGTAAACCAAATGCCATTAAGTGTATTTTGGGCCTAGGTGTTTTCTCTAAGCAAGGTTTTTTGCTTAATATTTGACCACTCGGCATTTTCCCTGTTGTTTCTATTTGATAATATTTATGCTAAAAAAAAACAGAAACAAGCTCAGTAGCAAAATTTTTAACATAAACCCGGTTTAATGGCACTGGGTAAACGCCAAAGACATAGAACATAAAACAAAAAAATCACAAACAAGAAACATGGAAAAACAGCACAAAACTCCACAAACAGCACAGTGCATACACACTATATATAAAAAACTAGGTATGTTTATCAATTAAGTCACATAATAGAAAATCGTTTTGTTAACAGCCTTCAGGATGTTTCTAAGCCTTAATTTGGAATGTTTCGTTGCAGCGTGTAACCTTAAAAAGTGACGTGCAAAGCCTAGCCAGCATAAATTTAAATGAGGTTGGCACCACTTTCTATATAAATTTAGTTGTGTTACACCTTTGGATGTCACTACACAACCACTTTCTCGGCTCTAATATATCTATTTTGGCTTTACACTTCGGCCACTGGCAAAATCCCTCTTTGCGTACTATTTCTTTTATTTTAAACCGTAGTGGATGACCTTAAAATCTATTATACCCTCACAGTAAACATTAACCTTCTTATCACTTTTGAATCGATCACATTCTAACCGGGAATAGTAGATTTCGGAAAAACGCGTACCTCAGTTTTGAATATTTATATGACATACAACAAAAACAAGTTCAGTAGTCGAAAGCTGAAATATAAACTCATATCTCTTACTATTAACCACCGAAACTTTTTATTATTTAAGTAAAACAATCAGCATGCAAAGCTGTTGCAATTCGTAATTAAATACATGCAAGTCATGTGTCATTGATCAATGATTTGTTTTTTTCGTTTCACTTTGTTAGTTTGGTTTATATTTTTTCAGAAATGGATATTTTAATTTGTTCATACTTAATCAATAGTTTGTAAAACAACTCTAAAATACTATGTACAATATTTGCATTGTAAAACACATTTATGGCAATGTTGAATAATATAGGTACACATGGGATATTTTTTACATACATTTTAACGAAGATGTCATTAAATGCGTTTGGGTCTACTGAACGCCGGGCTCAAAAGTATATCGACCTTCATTGTCAGTCCCTAAAACTTGCAAATTATAGTTATCGATAACAAAGTTCAAGTAGTATGACCTTTTATGTGTAGAATGACTTACACTTGTGACAAAATATAGAACATGTAAATTGTTGGCGTATTAGCATTTGTTAAGGTCGGCCCGTGGTAATTGGCTGATATATGGCTTGACGTTTCCGTTTGTTCCATCACGATATAAAGTGCACATAAATGCCAAAAGAGATATCATTGGTGATCGGAATTTTGATTAATCAAGATAAGAAAAATGTAAATCAATGGTCCAAATATATGATACATATAACCTGTTCAATGCTATTAAATGTCAAACTTGCAACATGAAAGACATTGCTTCATCTGCGCTTGATGTCTTCCTTACAAACTGCACAAATATTCAATGTAATACCATGAAATGAGATAATGACCTTAGTGATTGCGATACTCCTATTGCAACTTCCATTAGAGAAATATGTGACTCTTGCAGGTGTTAAGTATGTTAAATATAGATTAAATATAATATTTTAGTCTAGTTCCAATAGTTATGCAATCAATACCATTACATTGTAGCACAGGTATTTGACGATATCGTCGATATTTACTGTACAAGTACTTATCTAATGAAATAAATATTTAACGTACATGCGCTTTTAAAACAACGAAAACTTGGTAAACACTCTCAATCATTTATGAATGCTGAATTAAGAAAGACTATTTCTAAGGAATGAGATTTTCAAACAATAAATCTGATCCAAATTAGAATGCCTACAAAAACACAAAGAATTTTTACTTAATAAAATTAATAAGGGAGACAATGCAGATACAATTAAAACAAAAATGTGGGAGTAGTTCTCAATCTAAACATTTTTAAAAACTATTAAGCCTTTCTTGCCCAGCGCCAATGTACAAAAGTATGCAGTTAAAATTACTTTGAATGATAATGATACTCTTATATATTGTTATAAATATTCTGTATTATTTTGACCGATTTTATGTGAATATTGCAAAATAGGTTTCATAGCTCTGTTGAAGGTATTGGAGCTATCACCAAGGTTAATAATAGCTGTTGCTGAATCACTGATTAAAATTGGAAAAAACAACTTGTTTTGATAACTCCCTTTCCCTAATCTTTTAAAGCAAGCCAAAGTAATCGCTATCTACAAATATATGATCCTTTCACAAAGAAAAGCTACAGGCCGGTTAGTAGCAAACGCTTTTAAACAATAAATCACCGATTAATCAACAACTTATTTCGAAACAGAGATATATAATAAAAACAAAATGCGGTTCATGCGGTTGCCAACTAGCCCATCTAAGGCTAGTGGAAGATTGGAAGTCTGCCTTGGACAGACATGAACATGTTGCAGCCAGCCATTCCCATGGCCCTGTCCAAGGCCTTCCACTGCCTCACTTTCCAGCTGATTGTTCTGAAACTGGAAGACGTCTTCTTCTGCTTCCCTTCTGAATAATTATCTTTCCAGCCGTCAAGAATGTGTTAGTTCATGTGAGTTCCATGGAGAGTTGATGACAATGTGCATACATACATGAGTACCACAGTGATCCATGTCGGGTCCTCTGATATTTAATAATGTCCCTGATGATGATGTTTTCTTTGTAGAAAAGGCTAAATATATGCCAACTCCACATGTCAGACGCTTGAGACAAAAAGCAATTGTGTGTGTGTCCAGTGTTATAAAAACACAAGTACTTGTAAATTGTAAAACTAAAAAAAAAAATTCTTACAGGTTAGCAAAGCTCATAATTTCCCTTGTTTCAAGCTTGTACCATTTGGTAAGTTTTCGCCATGAAGCCATCCAGGTATAGACCTCCCTTCCAAATGATATCAGCGCGAACAAAACATATGATGAGTTCAAGAGACGGATCAAGACCTGGCGTGGCTTCTTGTATGGCTCTTCTATGTATACATAAGTGGACTGTTATGTGTGTACTAGCATGTGGCAGTAATACAAATATATGCATGTGGTGCTTTTTATCATTATCTTCTATGGTCATGTAGCTGCCTTCTTTGTCTTTTCATGTGCTATGTTTAATAAGCATGTAATGCATTTCTTTTGAGTTATGCTTTTGCTTTTCTAAGCGTTGTACTATATATATATTTGTTAAGTGGTCAATATTGTTCTTGTGTTTTTTTAATTGTGTTTTTTCTTTAATATGTAATGAATATTTGCTTTAATTCAGAAGTAGATTGACGAATTCTTTAAGAATTGATAAAATAACGCAATGTGTGTGAAAGGTTTTCAAAACGATAGAAAAACATCCGACCAGAGAAATTCCAATTTCGTTTCCTATTACAAATATCCGACAAAATGGGTATCTTTTGTAGCGCAAATTAGTTCTAAGCTTTCAATTTATTTAGTGCTTTCAAATATTGCGCTGTTATGTAAATATTTAATGGAAATCCTACTTTTACATAAAGCTTAAAATACATTACGTCAAAACGAAAGCGAAGTTTGTTATTCAATTTATATCATTTCAGTCTGGAATTAGAGCCACCAGAACAACAAAAGATGTGTCTGTATTTTTGAAACGTTTGGTGTTGTAATAAAATCTGCATTTATTTATTCGTATACACTTGAAGATAGATGTTTAGTTTATTGAAATCACAATAAAAATACTTAACGAGGTTTACTACAGGGAAAAAACAACACTAACTTGTATGGCCTGTTTGAAATAAAAATATACTCAATATAACTCTTTCACTACGACCTTGTAAAATTAATAATCATTTGTTTGAGCTTCATTGCGGAGTTATAACCTGATTTGATTTACGTCCGTGTCAGCGTTCTGTGTGTCCATTTTGAGAGATTATTAAAAAAAAATACTCTAATCAATATGGCAAAATTTCTTCTCAAGAAATCTCAAAATAATCGTTTGTTAATTGATCATGCATGAGCAATTACTTTAGTAAATTTCTGGTGAGTGATTATCAATAATCACCTCCCATAGGCATCACTCAGGTGCCTTTCTACGTGGGCCGATTGGATGAAATTTCTACGCTGTTAGCTAATTAGTCAAAGTCAACCATGTATTCGCACTATTTTGTAAACATGCCGATATCTGAACTATGAAGGAATGGCCACGTTCACAACTTCTTTGTGTCTTTTCCTGGGGTCTATATATATGTACATAGATAACATCTTACTGTTAATTATGCTGATACTTTTTGTAGATGATAAATATTGAATGTGTATAACTACGATTTATATGAATATATGTACTAGGTATTTTGTTATATTTACTTGTTAAATAGAGATGTTAATGCAATCTTTTACTATTTGTTTTAAATATAATTTGATTGTGCATATTAGTATGCCTTTTCACTGTGCGAATATACCAATTCTGTCAAATGTTATTGATCAGACGAAATTTATTTTAAGTGGCAAATCAAGTGAATCAACCACGATACAATACTTACTAGGAAACATAAAAACGGAAGTAGATCTTATATCATAGAATGTTTGAAAGAAATAAAGAATCAAAACAATACAGTGTGAATTTATTCAAACAGTTCATTTTAAAACGACAGAACAAGGCTCTGTTTACTTATTATTATTATTATTATTATTATTATTTGTTTTTTATTGTACGAATAGAGGTTTGAATTTGAATTTTATTTTATTAATTAGAATCTAAATAAGTCAATTATTTTCGTGTTATAGCAAACAGCTTAAAGCAGATTTAAATATGCACTTAACCTTACCCTTGGGCCCTTGCCTTGAGCCCATAAACAGGGTGTGTCATTTTGTTGTTGTTGTTTTTTTCGTCTTCTGGAGTTCTCCCTATATTGTTCATTGTATTATGGAAAATATAAGTAAACAAATACGTTGTGGTTGTTCTTGCTTTTTCCTTTTCTGTTGCGTTTGGTGGTCATTACTGAAGGTGGATTTATTGGAGTAGCAATTTCCTAAGATCAAATTTTGAAATGGTTCATATTTCTGTATTTGCTCGACGTAATTACATACGACCCACATTTTGTTGGTAAAACTAGCAACAAACTGACATAATTCGTTCAGTTTTGATAATGTATTAGCTCGGCCTTACCGGGTTGGCTTTGAATACATATGCAAAAAGCTACAGAAACATGCTCAGTAGCAAAAAGTTTAAACATAAACCAGGTTTAGTGGCAATGGGCAAACGCCAAAGACATAGAACACAAATTCACAAACAAGAAACATAGAACAGCACAAAACTCTACAAACAGCACAGTGCATATATATATATATATATATATATATATATATATATATACATATATAAATTATTGGTATGTTTATCAATAATTGTTAGGTACCGCCTTGGAACGGTCAGTAAAATTTAAATTTACTGGGGGTTTAAACCAGTTTATGTGCACTAACCTCACTCTTATCCCAACAATTCTTAATAAAGATAAAACGCAATAGGTAAATCTTATCAAAGTATGCATTAACTTGAGGAAACCTATCAAAAATACAAATAATAATAAAAAACGAAAAGGTAAAACCCAAGTACTTCAATGATTAGAGATCCCAACTCTATCTGCAGACGGAGGGAAACAATTCAGAGCACCTAATGCAAATACTTTTTAAAGATACATGCAGTCATCGTTAAAAACCAAAAACATCACACACAGTCTGCCTTGTAAAATAAAAGGTTTAAAACCGAGTGATCATAACGTTTCATAATAATAAGCATCATTGTACTTAAACTGGGAACAAATAAAGAAAATCATTATTAAAAATAAAAGCGACTTGTATATGCTATTCTCTCCTTCCAAATGATTTGAAAATGTAAAATATTTGAAGAAAATTAAGTCACAGTCAAAACACTCGGAGTCAGTTAACACGTGTCCGACAAAAACGGTTTTAAAGATAACATGAATTAGCAAATTCTTCATAAAAATCAAAGCAGTGAAAGTTTAGTTTTGAAAGGGTGCTATATTCAACCCAATATTTTTTTTCAGGTATTCATCTTCGAAAACAAGAAGGCGAGTGCTCTTTAAAAAATTGCCTTTATATCCACGGTTTAAATAACATCCAAGTAATTCATTAAGTCTATCTGCCCAACAACCTGCTGGATTTTTTTTTAATTTTACGAATTTTCTTTTAAACATCACCATAAAATCGGGATGAGCAATACTTTTAGCAGTGAGTGATTTAAGACTACTATTGTACTTTGATATGAGACTATAATGACCATTTACAAATTTTGAGAAAGTTTTCCTTAATTTAAAATATCGGAAACTATGTTTTAGAAGTTTTTGCGTCATAAGTTTACTGCGAGAGCTGATTTTTTTTACATCTGTACATATTCTAGCAAATCGTATTAACTGTGCAATAAAAACACCATATGATGGTGAAATAGGAACATCACCATCTAAAGAAGGGTAATTAATTATTTTAAAATTAAAATCATCACGTGTATCATAAAGATTGATGCTCAATATATCTTCCTTTACTTCTAGTTGCAAATCTAAATAGGATGCTTTTAAAACGGATGTATTAGATTTATTAAGTTGTAATTGTGAAGGGTATATCGAATGAATGTTATCTGTAAACACAGGAGTATCTAAACTTAGAATATCATCAATATATCTAAACGTGCTATTGAATTAATCAACAAGAGCTAGATCTCCAGACTTAAATAATTTTAACATATATTCACTTTCATAGCAGTATAAAAAGAGGTCTGCAAGTAAAGGTGCATAATTGGCTCCCACTAAAGATTGTGGAATAAATGTATAGAGCGTTGAAAAGTCATACGTATTAAGTACTGAGACTTTATACCGTCTATTTTCAAAATTATTAACTAAATCTAAAGAATTATTGATAGACCAAAAGAGATTAATTCCAGAATTCTCATAAACTTTACTACAGTATTTTTTCACATGGAACTTTATAGCAGTTAAGCAGGATGTAAGTAAAATTGAAACTTGTTTAGTAGAGCAAGAAATAGAATTAACAATAAATCGAGATTTATACGGATTGTTATGCATCTTAGGCAACCAGTGTATTGTAGGAATGTTTTTATGATCATCATTCAAAAGAACTTAAAATTGAGCATTATAATCAGTATGATATTTAATAACACTTTCTTCATCGAGTTGGCTAGAATTGTAAGTTCTGGAAGATTGTAACTCTCCAATAATAATATTTACATAATATAAACGTCAAACTATGATTACATTATTAGCTGCTTTATTATATTGAAGACTGAATTGCTTAGTCATTATAAAGTGTTGAAAATTATACATTCTGTCCGCATGCTTAAGAATTGTTTGGTGCAGTAGACGACGATTTTTAAGGTATCATAAATAAGCGAGCATATCGGTCTGAGCCAACAATAGTGTTATACTGTGATGTTACGCAACACAAGGCTTGTTCTACCATTTTAAAACAAATGACAATTATTGCCTACATAGTTTTGTGTTGAAGAAAGCTCTAATTATGACAATGTTCATTGTAAAGGATAAGAGATTCTTGATGAACATAGGCAGTCATTTCAAAACACATATTTTGTTTGACAGATAATTCTTGTCTCAGAACATTGAGAAAATGATGTCTTAAAATCCGGTAGCTTCTGTAGGTGTTGGCAAATTCAAACGTCTTTACAGCCTCTTTACTACATTTGATGAGACCTTTAGTAAGATCATTATCTGTCTTTGTTGGTCACTTATCTAGACATAAGTCATCTGAATACGTTTTGGCAATCATGTGTGATTAAACATTATTTTTCTTAGGAATATTACAACGAATACAATTGTTAGAGTTCTCTCAGATAAGGGATATCTGGTATTTTTATGCAGGTCATGCACGAGAAGAGTTCAAATAATTTAGACAATCATCATAAAAGTCATGTGCATTTGAAAGAGACCATCAGATATGGACAAATATGATACTGTCATACTGTTTTTGCACCGAAAATGATTGGTACAAGGGCATCCATTTGCTGGTATTTGCATTAAGATAATCTAGAATAGAGTCGATTTGTTTTAGTCTTTTAGAGTTAGGTTTTGACCATACTTTATGCTGACTTTTAACATTTTTTAAAACAGACGTGCATGTCAGGCAATAAAACTTTGTAAAGTAATTTTGCGTAGTCTGTGTCTGCCAAATAGCCAAGGGCATGTCAGGTTACACGATCCAATCTCAAAATGTCACAGACCATGATGAAACAATTTATGATGAGAAATATAAAGAGTTGAGTTTTAAACCTGTATATATATTTTGGTCCAAACACTGTTCACAAGAAAGTAAGGTTTCTTAATTGTGCTGTAAACTCTCGCAGAAAAAAAACGTGCGTTTTGGTTAGACAGAGATGGCCCTTTTACTAAACCTGTGTCATTTGTAAACTAAATACCACATGAAACTTGTATAATTGAATCTTAGAACGTTTGTTATCAAAATGATCTTATCCTGATTAAAAATTATCTTGATAACTCAAACATTCCGATAATATAGACCAGAAATCTGATCCGCTTGATCTACTACAAAGGGACAAAGAGCAATTACACATCTCCATGTTTTAGCGTGACAACCAAAATGGGACATTCCGAATGTGCACAGACTGCCGTTAAGTGAATTATGTAACAAAAACAGACTCATTTCCGCATGATTGCAACGGCAAAATTTGATCTTCTAAAAGGATTTTTGCTAGTTCAACTTACAGATCGAGCTAAGGAGACATTAGCCCATGTAACATATGGCAGCTTATACCAGTATTGATGTTTGTGACGCATATATTTATAATTTCATCATCTCATCCGACAAATAAAATCACTCTCGTCAGAAAAGATGTGATTTATTGGATCGACGCACAAAATCCAAGTTGACCGTCAATCTTCCTTAAAATGAATAAAAAGTATTTTGGTCAATTTGTGGGAAAGGTTCAGATCAAACATTTTGCTGCAAATGTTAATCCTTACTCTGTTTTTTATACGTAAACTACTGATGTTTTTGTTAGAATAAAATGATACTTTTAGAATTCGACACAAAGTTCCTGAGGGTTTTTGTAAAATTCATTGAAACATTTTCACTTTGAATATTAGAAGAAACCCCTGTGATTTTCAATTTTAACTTTAGTTGAAGATTCGTTATAAATTTTAGAAGTAACTTTCATCAAGGCTAGCAAAGTTCTGAAGTCTTTGATTTAAGTAACTTATTATTTTATAATCGCATTTTTTTAGGGGAATATTTTTTAAAGAATTGTTGATCATTTAATTAGTTCTCATACAGTGTGTGTAATATTTTATCGGAATTAAACTCTGTTGGCACTGAAGAATGCAAGTAACAATGGAGATATTATTTGAACCTTGAGACATTATTCTTAATTTTAGGTCCTTAATATTTCACATGACTTTAAAAAAAATCATAGAATGTATTGGCCTACATGACGCACTTTCTTTTTGCCAGTTGTATTCATTCTTTTCTGCCGGATGCCGAACAACCAAACGTGCGCTGAATGACGGATATATTTAGCGCCGACATATTACGTCACTCTGACCCGATGTTGACATCGGATGACCATACAAATATCGCGCGAAGATGGCTTGGTCAACAGCCAATCATTTTCTGAAGAAACTACTATGCTTACAGTAGGTCACACGATGATAACTGAACCCAACACGAAGGCAATACGAAGATGTGAACTTTTACTTAGAAGTGTACCCGCATGTCACACGAAGGCCACACGATGGTTACGGCGTTGTATTGAAAGTATGACGCGTTTTACTAGGTCGGAAAGGGGTATCGTGACCATACGATGGTATATAACCTTCGGGCGACCTTCGGTCGATTAGAGAAATTCACAAGCTGATCGAAGATTATTTGTAGCAGATTACACGGTTCATTTTAACCTAATTACACTAAAATTCAACTTGAATATGCCATTATATGCAGGGAAGAAACAGGCTGGTAAATACATTACTCAGAAATGAAAAGCAGAGGAAAGTGAGGATTCAGAGGTCAAAGGTTACAGCACTATGTTAACAACCAGTGAGAGAAGGAGAGGATATCCAAGAAAGATGCCAGCTCATCCAAGTAAACCTTCAGCGTGGTCCCCAGAAGGTTCAATGTATCCTCAGAGATCTAAAAGGTGTCATTAGCTGTCTGAAAGCTTTCCTAATCAGTCTAGAAGGTATCCGCAGCAGTCATAGGAATATCGGGAGCATTCACCTCCCCCTCCTCACAACAGACAGTCCGAATGTTTAGATAATAAAGGTAAATCATTTTAACTTCTGGTTTGTATTGATGGTGGGTCGGAGAGGTTTGTTTTTCCCATTTTGTGTATTTTCAGATGCGTCAGATTCCCCCGCTCTCCCTGGACAGCTTGAAACCAGGATTGATATACTTTCTGTACCTTGTGTCCTTCTTCTTTATTCTGCCTTCTTATCCTTTGCAGGACCTCATTGTAGAGGCGTCTAGACAGTCTTGTGTGTTTCAAGATGGCCTTCACATATTCTGTCATCTTCATTAAGTTGAGTGCTATAGTAGCCATAGCGTTTTCTACTTATGTCAGACAGCCATTTCTTGACATGCATGCACCTCGGTTTCCTTCTTCACCTCGGTTTGCCCCTGCCCTGGAATATAGGAAGCAAAACAAGATAAGTACACAGCCGAGTGCCATAATGCAAATAGCAAAATGTGACAAAGTGATATAATATAACTTGTTCCTATAAGAGGTTGTGCATGAGCCTTTGCAAAGTCTTTCGACTTTTTTTGGCATTCCAAAACGTTTGCCAACGCTCACCAAATTGCTGCTAGAGACGGTAAAACTCCAACGGTGGTCAAACGGTGGCTTCAGGTATCCTCACGAATGACCTGTTCCACTATCAAAGCCAAATACGAACCTTTCCTGTATGATGTGTCCAACTGGTGTACATCATTTTTTTTTTCAATCTTGTTTTTAAATTAACGCGTTTGAATAATATTTAGTATGTAAATAAGACAACGTACGCGGAAGTTTTCCAATTTCGAGAAAGACATGAGACAAGACGGATCGCAATAGCATTTTCAATTGTGAAACACACGAACAAATGGGTCTCTTTAGTATCACAAACAGTTCAAAGCTATTAGTTTATTTCGTGTTTTCACATATTGTTCTTCAATGTTAAATCCCTTATGAATATCCGACTTCTACGTTAAGCTAAAACGACATCACGTATCACTGAAAGGGATATGGAATGCTTTTTATTATATATATGTTTTTGGAATACAACAAGGCATGTTCAGCAATTTCATTATTTCGGAAGAGTTTCTGATATGAATACTTTGCTTTCTCATTTTCAGGTTATTAGATAAAGGCTTAATGCATTTACCAAATGTATTATGAATGGATTTTTTTGCTGACTAAAATGTTCTACTTCTGTTCGATTCTTTTTTGTAAACATACGGTAAACTCGGTAAAGTATTCTCAACAAACCATTGTGCTAGACAATATAACTTATGTTTCTATTTCTATCTAATTATTATTGTTACATGTCCTTTTGTGCAGGATGACGTGTTAATGTTATCAAACCATAGTATGAGAGAATGCATTCTTTCAACTACGTATGTCCTCGATCGTATATCGCTCGAAATATTATAAGCCACGATCACTAAACACTTGCTTGAATATGCTGGCGTTGCCGGTGACAATGTTTCGTTAGGCAACGATAATAATTGGTACAGTATTCAATGTCCTCATTCATATTACGTACAAGTTATCAATGATGCCGTCAATACTAGGCAGGTAATTATTGTCGCTGTGTGTATCACGTGATATTAAAAACTGTCGAAGTGTATATCACGCATAAAGTAATAATTGTCGCCGTACATATTACGTACAAGTAATTATTGCCTCCGTGCATATCACGTACAAGTAATCATTGTCGCCGCACATATCATGTGATAGTAGTAATAGTCCCGTCAATATTACGCACAAGTAATCATTATCGCCGGTACAAATCACATACAATAATCATTGTCGCCATGCATATCACGTACAAGAACAAATTAAACGAATGGTATTTCGGTATATGCTGGATATCAAGCACAAAGTAACATTTGACAGAACGAGTATAAACAGATGTGTTCAACTACACGGTCACGAATGAAGACAACACAAATAAGAACCAAACAATTCAATGGAACCACTGAGAGACAATATATTTATCATTGCATTTTACAATGCATGTTGTAAAATATGATTGTTCAGCCTTTACCTACTTTACTGTTGTAATCAATAACTAGAAAGATGGGTAGATAACTGCTATGCTTAATCTGGATGTGTTCCTACCTGACAGTAGACGATGTTCCCAGTTTGACTTGGATTTAATCAGCATGTAAATATAACGACCGAACATAGATATATCCGGTTAGTTGGGTCGCTGTCTCGTTTTCATACATTTGATTGAAAAGACGTATTTTACAAGCAATGATAGAAGGGGGACGCACAACATTTACGTTTGAAGGATCCTCAGGATATTAGTACTGTTGGAAGTTTTGTATTTAAACTAAATATATTTGAAACACAAACTATGCGAATATAACTAGCTAGCGTCAGTGTACAATTATTTTTCTAATCTTATTTAAAGCTACATGTGTAACGGCCTTTATTATTTACAAATTGTGTTACACAGATTTAATAACGTGTATATGCCTATACAAGTATTTATAAAAAAATACTTTTCAAAGGGCGGAGGAAGGCTGTCTGTCATTGAAGTATTTTCTGTTACGAAATAAATGTGTTTTGCAGAGATATTGGATGATTTACGACATCTTATATTTACGGAGGTGAGGTTTTCTCCGCCGTTTATTATTGAAGACAAAAAGACAGAGTTTATTAGAGACTTTCTTCTTTTAAGACAGTAATAAGCTGCTGCGTGTCAATCAACGTCGATAGGATATTAGACGCTGTCTACAATCAGCTGAGCCTAATGATCTATTCAACCGTCTGAGCATTTTTGGTGCCAATTTGTTAAACAATTGACAATATAAGCTGTCAAAAAATACTCTGTTTGGGAGAATGTGATGCATTTTTCCATCAATATACTAGTTAAACATTAAAGATAAGCAATAATTGTACAGAAAATAAGTGGCCAAACAACCAACTGGCAGTGATATTCGTAATAAAGATGTACAACACATTATACATATTTTCATTTAAAAAACGAAGACCAATATATAGTACATACGCATTGAGATCCTACTAGAGAAGTGAGTTTAATACTAATGGTACCGTAGGATCAATATGACTTAATTGATAATTGAGTACAAACATATGATTCAACCGTGGTTTCGTTTATAATGAAACTTCTTACTCGCAAAACCCTACGCGATGGATCTGAGAGTTCCTTATTAATGAGTCGTTGCCAAATGTAATTTGAACCAAATTGACGTGGACAGGGCATGTTGTTTGTTTTCCGTTCATCGTTGTTACAAAGCCATTCGTTCGGCTCAAAAGAATTACCTTCGGCTTTTCAATCCCACCTTAAAGCTTCCAAATAACTCTTATATTACAGGATAATGAGGATAATGTTGGTCAAGCTAAACTGCTGCCAGTGTGCAAGAAATACAATAACTGTGCAGTATACTGTGCATCGGTGATACGTGAAAAGGTGTGTTTTTGATCACGGACACTTTTTGGCATTTTTCAAAGTGAATATCTGGATTTTCATCATAAAATTTATATGGATTTATTGATCTTGATTTACGGAATAGCACTGTGATATTTCTTTTATATAATTTTGTTGGAACTTATCTGTAAATAGCAGAAATTATTTTTTTTCTTTGTTGGATATTAATCAGACAAGTGTTCACCGCAGAAAGAGTGCGGATTACAATCACCAGTTTTCAATCAGTGTGGTGTTCAATTTTGGTGGACAATTGCGAGTATAGCGAACCGTTAATCCCAGCAACGCAAGTTTTGTTTGACGATGATATGACCATACCACCAGCCGCAGGGGATCTCGACTTGACAAAGGCGCCGAATATTGGGACCCATACGGGTCCAACGGAGTCATGTATACCGGAAGCAAACAATTCTGGAACCAGTTTACCGGGTAACAAGGCATTTATATCCGGAACGGACGCTTCCGGTTTGGTATCAACGGAAACCCAAAACACGCAATAGACAGCGGATGACCCCCAATCCCAATCCCAATCCATTATTTCTTGGCCAGCCGTATCAAATACCCAGAGAAAAGGTAGAACACCACGTGCACCAAGGAGCAAACAAACTCAGCAGTGAACGCCAGTAGCGCACATCAAGCGCACCCAACTAAACCAAAATTTCAAAGAAGCGGCGGCAGTCCGAACCAGAGACACCGTCCCCGGAACCCCCTGGCATTAATATTAACAACACTAATGAGAACGTATCAGTCGTTGCAGCAATAAACAATGTTGGCGAGCAGATGAGAGTAAGTCTACAATAGTGAAGCTTGAAACTAATCTCGAGTTAACGATTAAGACAACCGTCCAGAATGCCATGTATCCTGTTGTAAACAAACTTAGAAAGGAATTCAATGAGGAACTGAACCAAGTAAAAAGTGACAAGAAATCTCTAGCAGTAAATAACGCTGTCCCCAAGAAAATTGAGCAAAAGAAAACTACTGGATTGGTTTTAAAGAACCTACCGGAACATAGAGATGAAAATATCGTCAACAGCTTCAACACGTTAATCAAAGACGGCCTGAAATTAGATATTAAAATAAAAGATGCCTAGAGAAAGCGTGCAAATCAATTCTCCGAATGCGGAATCGTTGTGGTCTCATGCAACGCAAAAGATGACAAACATGAAATTATGAAGTGTAAGGCAACTTTCAAACAAAACGCTACATACAAAAACATTTATATAGAACCTGACTTAACTCCGGAAGAAAGAAACTATATTTCAAACCTGAAGACTATTGCCAACGTTATTGGTAACGTAAACTCTATGTCAAAGGCAACCAACTAGTGCAGAAAACACACCATGAGGAGTCGCGTGACGCTCATGAGTGGCAATAAGTGTCGCACCTCCGAAAGACGTCCCCTACCCAAGTACGCGCAAGATCTGGCAGGTCAAATCACAGACGCCGAGATGAAACCTTCACAAGACGTTATGATACAGACCGTATTTCATATCGCCATGAGCATCAGTCGTCACATGACCGACACGACACGCGCAATCGCGACCATGCACGTGATACAAGCCGCCGCCACCAGGGATATCACGACGGTGATGACCGAAGAAATTACACCCACGGTAACCAAGGTTACCAAGGTCGTCACAGAAATGATTACCGTCAATACTAGTTTTCATGCGGGTTTTGGAACACAAACGGTTTCAGCCAGAATGAAATGTCGGAAAATTATCAAATACGCAAAAATTGTAATGATCAATTAAATCTTGACATTGAATGTATAGCAGAAACACATTTAAATAACGATCAAATTTTAAACGTTGAAGGATATACATGGATTGGACATAATCGAACTAATTTACAGAGAAGGGCACCAAAGGGAAGTGAAGGCATCGGTGATTATATTCGGAATACATTTCTAAATACGTTTACTGTGAACAAGTTAAATGATGAACATGAAGGAATTTTATGGATATCAGTAGCTAATAAAATAACAAAAGAACGACTTCGGATCGGTTTGTGTTACTTACCCCCGGCAAACTCAACACGCAACATTCAAATTAACGAAATCTTAGAAACACTTCTTTCACAAGTGACTGAAGTCGCTTTACAAATCGGTCAAATGTGCCGTGCGCGTAATCAACTATACAACCGATTGGTTTTACGTATCCTCTGGCCTGAAACAGGGCTGTCTGGTTTCCACGACAATGTTCAACTTTTTTTTAATGACTGCAGCGAACTATTTGAGCATTCAAATAAAGGTGTTTTATTTAAAGGCAAGATAATAAGTCACCTTTTTCATGCGAATGATTTAGTGTTAATTGCCGAAAATGAAAACGATCTTCAGCATTTGCTAGACATACTATCGCGATGGTGTTGCACAAACGACATGGCCATTAGTATTGAGAAGAGAAAGGTTATGAACTTTAGAAATCCGTCTAGACAGAAAACACAGTTTATGTTCAAATGTAGTAATAATGACTTAGAATGCGTAGAAAAATATCGTTACCTAGGACTACTACTAAACGACACTCACGATTATAACATCGCTGCGAAATACGTTGCCCAGTCAGCTACACGAGCCCTTGGACTTATTATATCAAAAATTAAAGTCATGGGAGGCATGCCATTTAACGTTTTTACGAAACTTTACGACACAGTAGTCTGGCCAACCATCAGCTACGGTGCTGCGATATGGGGAACCCGGAAATACGCCTGCATTAATGCCGTCAGGCACAGAGCCAGTCGCTTCTTTCTTAAAGTAGGAAAATATACACCAAACGCCGCTGTGAAAGGTGACATTGGATGGACCCCACCTCTTGTTAAACAATGGAAAGTTGTCATTTCTCGTTGGGTCCGATTAGCTAATATGGACAGAAATCGACTGAACAACTTTTTATTTAAAGCAATATCTGGTTATAAGAAGTGTTGGACTCGTTCTGTAATGAATAAAGTGAAAGATATAGATGACTATAACTTTGATATAAACGTTAAAATTCGTAGATCTGAACACTTTAAATCAATAGATATGTGTCATACTTAACAAAACATTATTGAAATTATAAGCTGAACGAATGCTTGTTGACAAAGTGAAAATAGAAAATTGCGTGACTTGAAACTGTCAAAGTGTACTATTTTGTACCTATTTTAGCTATTTTATTGCGTTGGTTTTCTTTTTTTTTTCTTTTCGTAGGCTTGTGCACGTAAAATGGATTCTATACCTTTTATTCTGCATCTTTTATGTATAACGTGGAAGGTTTTTTGCATTTTTTGTTCGTTGCAGAAGCAGAATAAGCGTGCGTTAATATAAGATTAAATTATAGACACGAGGTGTAAGACATGTTAACATGTATAAACAAAAGGCAATCTGTTACCCAATAAGAACATCCCGCTTAAGGTATTAGCCATGTAATAAAACTCGGGTAACATCGACATATATCGCCACTCGCCGTAACAGATCGCGACGAACATCGGGCGTATTCGGCCTGTATCGGATGTTGCTATTTTTAGAAACAGAAGGTATTTCCCCGCTATTCTTAGATCAATAATGGAATTTCTACATTGTAGTATTTGGAAACTCTGTGAAGTATTTCTCATGAATATACGTTTAAAATAAATAAACACTTAAAGTGCACGCTGACAGTTGTTTACGATACATCTAACAACTTGAGTCATTACAGTAAAACATGGATTATAAGTGAATTATACGCGTAAGAGAAGATTATCTGTCGAAAAAACGAACTGTCAACAATCACCATGGAACTGGGATATTCAGATATTCGTATCAAAGGGCTATGATTGTAAGTATCCTTGAGCAGTTTTGTACGTTGATGTGTTCAAAAATGTTTGTTTTTTAATTTATCTTTGGAATTCTTAAATCATTTTTGTTAGCTAAATGTTTAGACAGCGTGTTCATATTTGTACATATATTCATGTACATGTTACATATTTTTATATGTACTTATGTATATGTTACATATTTTTATATGTACTTATGTACATTATTTATGTATATGATATGAGTATATAATCTTTAATTTGATTGTTATATCTTAGAAAAATATTAGACTTAAAATTTTGTTTAAAAATGATGTGTTTTGGTACGTTACCTATTTCTAACATATACTGTATACAGTATGTATCAGCTTGTTTATATTTTATTGTGTATATGTATGGCAGTATAGTTATCTATACTTATTAGTTAGAAAGGCTTTAAAATACACCTTTTTTCTTTACAGCACTAAACATTCTGGATGGGTAAAGTACCTGAAGGGGCATGAAAACCAAATCAGCATTGACTCAGCTTTGAGTAGTTATCATCTGTGCTCACACTACAAGTACAAACGCATGGGAACAGACCAAACTCCAAATGTTGAAGAGTGAAGAATTATTGTGAAAAAATCTTAATGTTAGAATACCAATGACAAAATAAGACAGATAGACATCAAATTACCCACAGAGATTGTTTACATGTTAAAATATTAAAAAGACATTAGTTGAGAACTTTCACTCTGATATTTTGGAGGGGCATTACCGCCCACTTAGTGTTCTTGTTTCTTTACATATTTTAGTTTAAAAGTACACTCATTGTTTTAAACTCTATTCCTGAGTTAGTATCATAATTAAATTCATTTATTTGAAAAAATACATTTTATGAATAAGTCCATTTAAGCTTTATAATTTTTTACAAGAAAAAGGTTGATTTTTAAGCATTTTATTAGCTATAAAAATGTATGGTTACATGACATTATGTATATTTTCTTCAAAACTGGACGGTAAACTATCATAAATTGTCTTCTAAATTGTTCAATAGACATCATAGATAATATTTAAAATGAGTTCAGCAACTTGCCTTATATTTCACTATTTTTTATGAATTTTGTAAAACTGCTATATATTTTCAAACATCGAAATACTGCTCTGTTCCGAAGACTCACAATATCAATCAAAATGATTTTTTTCCATGGGTATCAATAATTTGTTCGTTTGAACTTAAGTTTTCTGTTTACTGAAGTATTATTTTACCAGAAACTGTTGTGTTTATTTCATTATCTCTGATAATGCAAAAAAAATCAAATATAGACAAAATATTTACGTGTCGCTCTTTGTAGCACATGGAGTTTGGGGGTGGGTGTAATGAAACATAAATAACTTTTTTAATTCACGGTAAAAAATCTTCAAACTTTGGATAAAAGTCCCATGGTGTACCATGATTATAACTATGTTGTCGGTTAAAGCTTTTATAAAAGTGTGTATTACGCGGCTAATACCTTAATTGTTTTCAAAATTATCAGACACACTTGTACACTATTCCAGCAAATCATTCATTTGTTTATTAAATGAGTACTCTTTATATCGATTTAGGAACTCGTCATGTAACAAGAACATCTTGCAATACAATAAATAAAATGCAAATAGTATCAGTCTAGTACTATTTTACCACGAAAATCATGAAAATAAGTTTAAAACAGTGGTAGTTTATCCCCCCCCCCCACTCACTAGCAATTGTCTTGCCATGGATCTTTGGGCACAACGCTTAATAACAAAACAATATATATAATAACAATCATGAATACATCGAATACCCAAAATACACATTTTTTTTTAACACAGACCATCGATAACTTGTTTCGTTCATACATTTTCCTCACTTAAATTTCCGTAAAAGATAACGTTTGACCCCCTGATAACCATCACGATTGATTCCTTTGGTATTACACAGGACTGTACACCAGATTGGCACCAAAAAAAAACTAATTTCAGGACAATTATCTAATAGAATGTGTTACGCTTTGATATCATAAATGTAAAAAAGTACCAAAATGTAAAACAAAAATTGTGTCGGAGACCGGGATCGAACCCGTGTTGCCAAAATTGCAGTCTAGCTTAGTATCCACTGAGCCACAAAGGCTTACTCTGATTGGGTGACATAATTAAGCTATACACCTACCTAGGTAATATCACGTGATAACACCGACCAGCCAATCACGCATAAGGAATGAATTCTACCTGGTATATATACCCAGTAATCTTTTGGAATGGAAAAATACAAAATAACTGCTTAACTTAAAAAAAATTGTAAACTATGTTGTACTTCAGTTTCAATGAATTGTACACATCAATGCCAAATTTATGTCAGTTTTTGACAAATTTCCTTTTTTTCGCTATTCTATCATACGGAGTACAACCCCTTTATTATAACATTGCTCTACTTATTGTCCAGAGAACTCAATCAATTCATACATTTATTCCTCAATTACTTTTATAAAGGTTAACTGGAATAAAGCAGTCCACTTTCGATATCAATATTAAGAGAAAACGTGATATTTTTTCTTCATCTCTCAAAACAACATTTTTAATGATGTTTTAAAGTGATTGCAGTTCGAACAGTCTTGAATTTTACCTATTTTACCGGCACAATCAAATGAACTTTTTCTTGGTGATAAATTATTATTTTATGAAATATCGAATTGACCAATAATAGTTCACTGCACAATCTTACCACAGTCGATGTTCTTTTACCTTTAAACTTCTTAAATTGTTAAGGGTTCCATGACAATATGTAAGTGGTTGGACACTTTTAACGCATTTGTCGTAATTTTGATAACAACATGAAAGGCAGGTCCGGTAGAAAAACACGTGCTAAATCACTTGGAATGGATCACCAGTGACACATGTAATAATGACCTAAGAACAAAAAATAATACTCAATTACCCTTTTCTTGCCTCATCTGTAAATGTAACAAACTTAACATTGTCCAAAACACCGACACTCACAATTTATAGCTGTGTATAATCGAATGACCACAATAACTTGAACTATCTTGTAACAAGGCCGAATACAAATGCGAAGTAAATATCCTGTATTTGTTTTGTTAATGCGTGGGTTGATCTTTCTATATAGTAAATTAAATTGATGAATGCCTATTTCTCATTTGTCTTATTAAAGTAATATATATATTATTGCAAAATTGGATTTCTACTATTACAGACAATGTTTTGAGTGAATTGTTTTGTACTCATTGGACTCGTTTATTTTTTTCCACAGACGTTACCAATGTTGCTCTCGGTAAGAGCGCCTCAATGAGCAGCAATCACATGCTTACCAAATGGTTCCCATCAGCTGCCGTCGACGGCAACATCGGTGAATATAACATATCCAGTCAATCGTGTTTCCATATGCAGTCTGAATACCAACCTTGGTGGAGATTGGACCTAGGACAGTATTATTATTTTATCGTCAGTGTCACCATGTATAACCGTCTTGATTGTTGTTGTAAGTACAGAGGTGATTTTGTAATATTTGTAACACTGTTAGTAGATAAGTGTGTATAGGATATGTATGCACCCTCAGTGGCGTCATACCACACGCGATCGATGCTCTTGTGTAAGAAACCCCTGAGGGTGAATATCTCATCCAAATTTCCTTATTAATGATAAGTATTGCTTGAATGTAACCTAATATGTTCTATTCGTGTTAAGAAATAAATAATTTTAGTTCTTTCAATCTTGTACGATATTTGTTTTCCAAGATCAATTTTGTGTTTTATATAAAAGAGAACTCGTGTTCGGTTCAAGGATTGTTTATTGGCAATCGTCATTGCATTTTTCTAGGCTTTTTGGATGTTTCGATGGGGTATTAAATTTTACACTAGTTGTATGGAGTATACACCTTGTTTATGGAACCGCTCTAAACCAATTAGTCATATAGCGTATGCTAGCAATGGACTGGATAATTATATAGAATCAACAATTCTGGCATTGTAATAGCTATTCAGACTGAAACCATTTAGTGGCAGAGAAATTTGCATTCCAAATTGATGTATTTATAGTGTCTATTCAAAATGGACACTACATATGGAAATCGTTTCTACCGGAGAAATACTTTTTTTATTCAATATTTACAAATACTATACAACACAGCACATTGCAAATATATAAATACATATCATTGAGACATTTATATAGTGTTCTTAATATTTGTATTACATAATATTTGTTTTTTAAGTATCGATGTATGAGTGGTATCACATGCAAGAATATATTGTACAAAATTGTCTATGAAGCTGACTGCCGGAGCAGGTAGCAGTTATTTAATCTTTTAATACTTAAGTGTTTAAAGAAAATATAGAAGATAATAAGGGCGAAGGGAAGAACGGATAGAGAGGATAGAAAGGATAGAATTGAGATATTTATGCATTTGAGTAGTAATTCAGCAGATACCATTTGTTTTCATGAAAGTTTATTTTGTTGTTCAATAGAGCTGTTTCGCGCTCTATTTTTTCTCTAAGTCTTACATAGTTCAAAAAGGATGTAAAGGTTGGTATAGTGTTTCTGTTTTTCATGCTAAATATGAAAAACTTCATTAGCAGTATCAAAAAGTTTATTATTGTTTTATGATGAAATTGTTTAAAGATGCCAAAGCGTATGGTTTTTAAGTTTAAAATTGATCGAGGTTGGATTATGATCAAATATTCTTTTTAATTGGGACCACAAATACTTGAATGTGATAAAATGTACTTGAACTTATTTTCACAATCAAGACTCATTGTCGGCTTAAGCGATTGTTTGGGTGAAGAAGAATGCGTTTAGATAAAAGGGAAGCTTAAAGTAACTAAACGTTTATTATATATATTTTCGAATCTTCATGACAACGAAGGAAACGGCCTGGTGTAAAAGGAACGGAGAAAGAGATTATGTTGATGTTGCCCAATTCTCTTTGCTAGACACAGAAATGTAGCAGATTAGTTAACCATGAAGATATAATAAAAATATTAGCGAGAACCAAACCATGCATTCCGCTTTATCTTTTTACATGTGAGAATAATTACGTGTCAAAGATACATAAATGAGGTTTTCGAAAGGATTGTCGTCAATTTTGGGCATTATTATTAATTCATGAGATGACATGTTTTACTTTGCAGCAACTCGAGCTAGAAATGTTAAACTATCAACGGGAACTACCCTTCAACACATGAGCGACTCGGGTTTATTGAATGGAGAGTTCATTTCAACGCTTACATTCGTAATAAATCAAACCGTTATGTACAACTACAACTGACAGACATCTGTGTGAAGTCGAGGTGCTGGGATCCCCTTGTATAGACTAGTCTATATATTTGAGATTTTTGTCTGACTAAAAATATGGAACTCGCAAACGTATGTTTCTATGAGCCTTGATTCTAGTGCTGTCTACCCTTACGATGTAATTCGAAGATAAAAAGTCAAAACGTATATCGATTGTTACTTGCATGTTTCGTTCCAAGTTACATAGAGCTAAATAGGTCAATATAAATTATATGAAGATAAATGCGCGACTACCCTGATTATTAAGTTACAGCAAAATGGAAAAACCGGAAAATCAATTGTGTAAAAAAAAACCCGAAGCACCTCATTTAATAAGAAAAATAAATTAAAACCTTTTTGAAAAACAGAATTTAAATTGATCATAATAACGAATGCATTCGAAGAACATTCTTTTATGAGATTCGAATGTTTAGATTTTTAGTTTTTTTTTGTTTTGTTTTTTGTTTTACATTTGAGCTAAAAAAAACTTGATTTATAAATGGCAATGTCAAAATATGTTTTGAAAAATTATTTCTCAGTTTTTTGTACTTTTGACAAATGAAATATGTTTCGAGTAATTGTTGACGAAATATCGTGGAGGGGTTCTTCTAACAACTTTTTACTTAGTTTTGTAATTCCTCATATGTTGCTTGCTTATTAGTGGTCATCAAGCCGGATTCAGTGATTCCATTTACTCTGCCTTTGTCCCCCATTATCAAGAAAGGCAAACTAGAGTGGTTCACAATTATTTTTAAAAATTAGGTCAAACTTAATGTTTTTTATTGTTCCGATTACACAAAGTGGCCGGATAGCTATTCCGTTCTACAACAATTACAGAGGGAACCAAAGTATCCTTAATTATGTAAAATTAACAATAAAAATATCTATAGCTCGCCTGCTAAATAAACGTCACTTAAATTTAATTCATTTATACTACGTTCAAACCCACACGGCATTATGCCGTCAACCTGGATGCCCGTTCAAACTGTTCTTCATGGATATGTTCGTGATAAAGTATTTCAATTTTTATTGCGGCACAACATTCCCTTTTAACTTTTTTTCATCAACATATTTGAAGGATAATTCTCAAGACGAATAAAAACAATGTGTGCAAAAGTTTTTTAATCCGAAGGAAAACACGTGCAATGACAAATTACAATAGCGTTTCCTATAACAAACTATCCAAATAAATTGGTTTATTTTGTAGCAAAAAGTAGTTCTGAGCATTCACTTTATTTATTGCTTTCAAATACTGCGCTGTTATGTTAAATATTTAATGAAAATCCGACTTTAATATTAAGCGAAAAAAACATTACGTCGGACCGAAAGCGATTTGAAACACATTTTGTATTCAATAAATGTCAATTTAGTATTGAAAGCCAGAACTAATTAGTGTCCGTTTTTGGTTACGTTCGGTATTGCTTGCACAATGTGATACATTGTTATACAAATGAAGACAGTCTATGCAAATCAATATTAATGGAACCAGTACACAGTTACTGTTTATTAAATATAACATTGCAATTTTCGCACACTATACACCCACATATTCAGCATTGAACTGGGATGTATGTATGCATTCGTTTTCTAATTGGGTTTTGTATTACGTGATACGAAAGGACACGGCATTGCCAAAAACACATTGTAAACGGCAAAAACAGTTGTGGAAAATTTGATACCTAGTAAATTTATCGACGCTCTCTATTTATACAACTCTCGAAGCAATATTCTACTTTATTACCTGTCCAGGTAACTTAGGAACACTCCTGTGTGTATAAGTATATTACGTACAATTTCATTCACATATAAAGGATTTACAGGATGTAAGTAATGTTTAAGTTTTATTATTTTTAAAAATAAAATGTATGCGAGTATAACTAGTGTCCGTACACAAACTACGAATGAAGTTTTACATGGAAAACCAGTCAACCAGGGACACAAAGCACCATTACCCCTTCAGTAGTCCTTTACTTGTTTCAAAACTCAATATTTACACCTTCCATTCCTAAATGATTTGTCTTTCGGAAATTGCGAATAATTTCAGATGAATGCATCAACTTTGGATATGTTGGAATCGCGAATCATCGGATAATAATATAATTGAAAATTGTTCATCTTGTTATTGTTTGTATTGTGTCAACAAATTTATTCACAAATTTAGAAAGTGTTTATTCATGATATGTTAAATGCTTTGTTGCCATTAGTGTTTTAATGTAAAGTTTTAAAGGGTGTTTTCAAGTGGTTGATCTTTTTCCGCGTTTATTAAGTAATTTGATAAACTGTTTCCGGTTACGGTCGAGTCGTTCTATGTATAGAATGGGTGAGAACAAATTACAGTCAGGTATTATTGTTGGGAAAATGTATTTGTTCTTAAAATTCTTGAATGAAAAAATCAACAATAAGTGTAAATATAAGTAAATAATTGCGGGATTGATGTCATTATATGGAATATGAACGCAGTTGGGTTGGTTAAAGTACGCTAGGAGTCCTTCAACGTTAACCAGCCCAACTGCCTTCATACACTGACTATGAATCAACCCCACAAATCATTCCTTAATTGTAAGGAGAAAACCAATTAATACACGTTATACCAGAACGAAAATAATGACCGAAGTATGATCCTGTTATATTACGACTTAAGATTGTTCGAAAAATGTTGGTCTTGCTGTTGACTAGTTTCCAACATAAACGTTGACAACAAGATTTTACATGTTTCCTTTATTTTTTGAAATGGCCTGAAGACAATCCGTTAAATGTATAAAGTCACTTATAAGTATTTATATGAAAAACTACAAAAGCAAGCTCAGTAGTCGAAAGCTTAAACGTAAACATATAAACACTTATAATATAAACATAGTAAAGGATACGTTTGCATGTCATAAACTGTTGGAAATAACCGTCATATCAATTCAGTTTTGAATACAGCTTTATTTTTATAAAGAAATAATGATTTATAAATTAATTCCAAAAGTCTATAATTGTTCTAGCACTAGTGAACCTTTTCGAAAGACTTGCTTACTATTTAAAGAATTTTACATTTTTGACAAAGACCCAAGTCAAATAGTTTGCCCTTGTTTACATGTTAAAATGTTTCTGAACATTCTACAAAATATCTTCAAGAATCTTCTTTCAAATTATACAAATATATTGTTTATTCTATACGTTGTATACAAGGAATTACATTTAATTCTACAACACTCGAAACGTATTTTAACTAATAAAAATTGGAGAGTGGTAAAATGTTTTTGTAACGAGTCTGGGTAACAGTGCAGATGGAACAACAATATTAAACAACTAAAAGTACAAAGGAAATGAACACTTACTGTAAATAACTGAATTTTAAATTCCTATACTTATACTATAGTGTTTATAATGACCATACGTGCATGATTTAAATGTAACCTTTTTTTTCAACTTGAGTGTACCCTTACAATATAACAGAAACAATTGATTCATCCTAACGTAAGGTATAGGTTAAACAACACTTTTAACCCCCTTCACGACCCTGCAGTATTTGACTTCTAGCTCGGCAGAGTTTGTTTAAGTTGTACAATTTAATTACTTAACAACGTAATTGTGACTTCGTCTGGAAAACCCCCCATTAAAAACAGATTAAAAAAACGATGGGGAAAATATATTCAAGCATTTAACTTTTTTATATGAAACCAAACTAACATGTGGTCATCAGGCGTCATAATGCAACATATTTGTAGGTCGGATACCTAAATGATTGAAATGATATCAAATCAGTATTTTTCGTAACATTCTTGACGAAACGTCAAGGGGATAAATAAGTTATATTCAACATTCGTTTACATATTCGTACATATATTCGTAATGGTTAGGTGTTTTTATTACAATACATTTTCGATTTACAAGAATCTGCACACAAGTTAGCATTCAAACATTTGATCTTGTTACAGACCCCGAAACGACGTGTAAGTGTAATTCTAGGAAATTGATATGTTGCTCAACCGTTCATATTTTTTGTGTACATTTCTCGTTGGGACCTTGTTTAATTAAAGGTAGTAATGCTAGGGGATGTTATTGAGCGGTTCTGTTTTGATTAGCTCAATTGAAAAAATCAAAAATTGTTTTAGATCCATGGAATATTGATCAATATATCAAGAGCGGGTCACGATTTTCGACCCTTTGATAGAAATCTTACGCATAATTGATGTCCACGACACTAACGTTAAAAATAAATGTTCAGTTCAATTGTCCTGAATGTCTGTGTACAAGTACATTGTTTAGGTGAAAATAAACGCATTACACAGTCAATGCTTTCCAAAGCATTCCAATTTCATAAGACTTTAACTAAGCGATACGTTTACGTACCATATGACATTCGTCTAATGGTTGATTGCATAATTGATTTTGCAAAATAGTATTGTAGGAGAATTATATCTGTTTATTCCAATCCCAATTTGAATAATGTGGATATTCTAAGCACGAAAACCTTCCTCCTTATCATTGTTATAAAAGAGTTGTTACACGTTCTATAACTGCTTAGCTATTGACTGTTCATCTTTATGTTAACTATAGTTCCACAAGAGTATGACAGTCTTTAAAGGAGAAGCACTCAACGACACATTATGGTACTTCAAAAACACATAAATGGTAGGTTGAACAAAAATCGGTTTTGCATTACGCAAATATGATAGTAAGGCTTTCTTAAGTTGTGTTATATGTAACACTGACCTTGCCCTTGGCCATTTTTACCAAACAAATCGATCTCAATATAAAGTTTCTGTTGGTCAAAATAAAGTTTCTGTTGATTTTAAAGAGATCTTCAGCTTTATATTCTCACAATCTTTACACGAAAGTTATCTATATTCCTTTCATATTTACTTGAAATCAACCATAGCAAAATTTATAAAGCAGTTTTACTATTTTAGTGACATTAACCTTGGCCTTACGGCAAATATTTGAATCTTAAAAACATTCATTGAAGCCTACTTAATCCAGTTATTTTTTTCGTTCATTTCTTTCAATATTTGAATTATTCTTTAATAGCATAACTTTGTTGGTCAATAGAATCGTTTCTGTATAGCTTTCAACATCATGTCTACATGGATCTTGAATTGTTATCGTATAAACTGCACAATGGTCGACATTCGAAATGAAAAAAATAATCGGTTCGCTTAATTTACCGTTTTTATCTAATGAATATCATCTCGAAAAAGAATATTCTTCAGCGTAATAGTTAACTATGGGAAATACGGCACTATTTATGTTACCACCATTTCACGGAATATTTGGCCTTATTTGTCATAAAACACTGACTTAACCTAAAAACCGTGAACAAAAGTTTATCAAAACAATGGTCACGTGATTGGCAGCCTTGATTTTCAGCTTCTGAAAAAAATAACGTTTGTTTGTGAAGTGAGCAAACTATCATTAGCTGGTTTTATCACATGTTGTATCGTTTATTATCGTTTATTATCAACGAGCTAGTAGTAAAGAATTTCTTACCAATTGTATAGTATAGATACTCTTCTTCTCTCGCTACCTGGAATTAGTACGTCGAATGCATGTTTATGCAATCATACTTACATCTAATCTCTCATAATAATCTTGGTCTGGAAAATAATTATAAAGGAAAACGGCAAATAAATCCTGTAAACATATTGTTGTAAGCAATGCTCAACACAATACTTTAAAGCAACACCTGTCTTCAGTCGTAAACCAATGTTTCACATTGTGCAAGCAATACCGAACGTAACCAAAAACAGACATTTTTTAATTAAATCTGGCTTTCAAGATTAAATTGACATTTACTGAATACAAAATATGTTTCAAATCGCTTTCGACCGGACGTAATGTCTTTTCAGCTTAAGTTTAAAGTCGGATTTCCATTAAAAATTAAACATAACAGCGCAGTATTTGAGAGCAATAAATTAATCGAAAGCTCAGAACTAATTTTTGCTACAAAAGAAGCCAATTAATTTGGATGTTTTGAAATAGGAAACGAAATTGCGATTTGTCATGGCACGTGTTTTCCTTCGAATTGAAAAACTTTTGCACACATTGTTTTTATTTCTCGTCAGAATTATACTTGAAATATGTTGATATGAAAAAGGTTTGAAGGGAATATTGTGACGCAATATAAATCGAAGTACATTTAACACAAACTTATCCATGATGAATAAGCTGAACGGACATCCAAGATTGCGGCATGATGCCGTGAGGTTTTGAACGTTGTATAATTACAATAAAGTGACGCATGTTTAGAAGGCAAGCTAAATATATCTTTATTGTAAATTCTACATAATTAAGGAAACTTTGGTTCCCTCTGTTACTCTGTTACTGACGTAGAACGGAAAAATATACGACCACCTTGTATATTCGGAACAAAAAAAATCAGTCTGAATTATTGTGAATCACTCTCATTTACCTTTATTCTTATGATGTTTGGGACACAGGCAGAGTACATGGAGTAAATGCATCCGGTGACCACTAATAAGCAAGCAACATTATGAGAAATGACAAAACTAAGTGAAAAATTGTTAGAAGAACCCTTCCACGATATTTCGTCATCAATTACTCGAAACATATTTTATTTGTCCAAAGTACAAGTAACTAAGAAATAAGTTTTCAAAATATATTTTAACATTAACATTTATAAATCAAGTCTTTTTTGAGCTCAAATGAAAAACAAAAAACAAAACAACAAAAACAAATAAAAACACAAAACATTCGAATCCATAAAAGTATGTTCTTCGAATGCATTCGTTATTATGATTATTTTAAATTCCACTAATACATCCGTCCAGTGTTAGCCGTTGGTAGCCTTCGTATGAAAAACTGAAACGGTTTTGTGGAAATAAGAACAAAGTTAAAACTCGAATGACGTCACAAATGCTCGTTTTAAAAGCAACAAGCGAACTAAAATTGAAATAATGTTATATAAAATTATTAATACGTCAGTCTATGCAAAAATCAATATCCATGGAAACAGTACACAGTTACTGTTTATTAAATATAATATTGCATTTTTCGCTTTGAACTGGGATGTATTTATGCATTCGTTTTCTAATGGGGTTTTGTATTACAAAATACGAAAGGACACGGCATTGCAAAAGACACATTGTAAACGGCAAAAACAGTTGTGGAAATTCTGATGCCTAGTAAATTGATCGACGCACTCTGTTAATACAACTTTCAAAGCAATATTCTACTTTATCACCTGTCCAGGTAACCTAAGAACCATCCTGTGTGTATTAGTATATTGCGTACAATTTCATTCACATATAAAGGATTTAAAGGATATAAATTATGTAGAAGTTTTTATTAAAACCCGAAGTAAGCTAGTATAACTATGTTCAGTACAAAGAATTCAAAGGAAGTTAAACATGGACTATTGACGTTAAACATTATCAATAGAAATTACAGGGACAGGCCCTGTAGCCTAATATTTACATCAACTCCGCAATTCATTCCTAAATTAAAAGGAGAAAACTAATTTATACGCGTTATTCCAAAACGAAAATAATGACCGAAGTTTGATCCTGTTATATTACGCCTTAAGATTATTCGACAAATGTTGGTCTTGCTGTTGACTAATTTCCGACATGAACGTTGATAACAATAATTTACATGTTTCCTTCATTTTTTTTTAAATGGCCTGAAGACAATCCGTTAAATGTATAAAGTCACATATAAGTATTTATATGAAAAAATACAGAAGCAAGCTCAGTAGTCGAAAGTTTAAACGTAAACTTATAAACACTTATTTCCTACATTACATAAACATAGTAAAGTATACGTTTGCATGTCATAAAATATTGGGAATAGCTGTCATATCAATTCAATTTTGAATACAGCTTTATTTTTAGGAAAAAGTTCATGTTTCTTTGAATTTTAGAATGGATTTATTTAGTAGTGGACGACTGTGCCTACCTTTATCCGTACACATTGTCTAAGTATCTAAAACGCCAGCAAACAAAAAAACTTATATTAATATGTTTCTGTCTTAAATCAGAGGGAAATAATGCAGTAGCATATTTCACTTTAGAATTCTGTTGATACTATTATAGTCTTTGTATTCAATTTTACATACACTGATAAGAGAATGCAGGTTCTTCATGAAAGTGTATATTTTCCTATCTTAATTGAACCGACGTATGTATCGTCTTATAATATTTACGAATTGTGTTTCGCTGATCTTATATGTATATATGCCGATACAAATATTTATCAAATCAAAGACGTAATTCTTTGAAGGTTGAAATAGAACCATTATCTCTTTGCGTAGTAAATTTGACATTTCATTGATATTTACTTATTTACGAAAACATATTTTTACAGAGACAATGTTATTTCAGCTATTATCATGGAATGCAAATAAGACATGGTTTCATAGCGACTTAAATACCGTTTAAAAGACAATATTTACACCTCAACTTCCATTCCTTAAATGAACTGCCTTTCGGCAATTGCGTTCATCAATCGATGAACGCAACATCTTCGGATATGTTCGGATCGTAATTCATTGCATAACAATATACATGAAAGCTATTGATCTTGTTATTGGTTGTATTGTGTCAGCAGGTCCCGTAAAATATAGATCAACATTTTAGGAAGTGTTTATTATATTTTAAATATATTGGTGCCAGAAGTGTTTCAATTTTTACGTTTTAAAGTGATTTCAAGTGGTTGATCTTTTCCCGCGTTATTGTGACGTCATTTGAAAAAAAATGTTTCCGGTTATAGTCGGGTCGTTCTATTTACAGAATGGGTAAGAACGGATTACTGAAAAGTTTTCTTAAATGAAATTAAATAGTTTTTTAACAATTCTTGAATGAAATAATGAACTATTGGTGTAAATATAAGGAATGAATTGCGGGGTTGATGTCATTATCGGGGATATGAACGCAATTGGGTTGGTCAAAGTACGCGTGGAGTCCTTCGGACTCCACACACATTGACCAACCCAATTGCGTTCATACCCCGATAATGACATCAACCCCGCAATTCATTCCTTAAGTAAAAAGTTGCTGTGTGTCAATAAAAGTCATGATGGTATTGGACGTTGTCTTAAAACAGCTGAGCATTTAGATCTATCCAGCCATCTGTGTAAGTTTGCTGCTAATTTGATAGAATGATTGACTACAGAACCGTACCGAAAACCTTCCTATTGTTAAAATGTGATGCATTAAAGCAGCAATATTGTTTAAAAAGATAGTTAAACAACACTTACACGGAGTATAAGTGGCCAAGACACCAGGCATACGTGTCATTTGTAGTTAAGTTGTAATATACTGACCATACCTACAGGAGAAGTTAGTGTAATACAAATGGTAACATATCATCATTATGTATGATTTCACTACAAAGTGTTATATATATATATATACTGTTAAACCCTCGGCGAGGCTCTAAGCCTCCATTAAAATTGATTGGTTGCAATATTTCGACTTAATCAATACTATAATGGAAACTACAAAGACAAGCCCGGTAGTAAAATAGAAAGTATATGCCCTGTTCAGAAGCAAACTGCAAGGGCCCCAAAAATGATTTACTAGCAGCGCAAACATATAAACACTATGTACTCTAAACAATCATACCACACACGCATTTAAATAGCTTTACTGATATATGATGGGATTTTCGCCTAAAAACATTCATTAAAACAAATGGAAGAAATGAGCGATCTCAATTTAAACGGGGCTGGCGCCGAATGTCCATGTTTCTCTGGAGTTATCAAAATTATTCAGATAGAGCTCTGTGCATATTCGGCTTATATTACTTCAACAAGCATCTCTGGAATTCCTTTTACGATATCCTTTACCTTTCCTGTATACACCACCATCCACTTTAGTTAAAAGCCCTGTATTCCTAAACACTTAAAAAAATAGAATGCACAAGAGTAATTCACCGACCCCATCGACTCTAAAGAGTTAAGTATAACAAGCTTACGTTTGTTATTGTCTTACTTAACATTGATTTTTTAAAGTAAAAACAAAATGTTTATCATAAAAATATATTCGTTTACTTGGTTCAAAAACAAATACAATGAGCTAAGCATAATTCTGATATGAGGGACTAAAACTTGTACGAGAAATTAGGGAACAGGGATTTAAACAGTTTTCGATTACTCAGTCTTACTCGTGACCCATTTTGTATGAATAATGTAAATGCCATTAAAAATACATTATAAATAAGAATCACAAAGAAACAGAATCACAAAATACACATATATATTCTACACAGCATATGCTTATATATAATATAAACACACTGATAAGCCAATTACAACAAATCAAACTACATCATTCACATAGTTTTAATGTGGTTAAAACTATAACAAAATGAATGAAGTAAAGTTCAGTGATCGTTTGTTATTTGTTGTTGTTGTTTTTTTAAATCATGCTTAAAGCGCGCATATAACTAACAAGAAATACAGTATTACATTTGTTTTGTTTCAAAGCGTCAAATCTTCAGGAAAATAAACAAGGAACTTAACTTCCTGATTTCTGTTTAATAACAAAACATTGCTTCAGTTTACTGCTGCGGCTTAAACGGGAAGTAACGCATTTAAATTATATATAAGAACAAATTATCAAAAGTTAAGTATTTAAAATATCCAAACTTATTTTTTGTCTGAATTTAAAGGTGATTGATAATAATTTTCCAAGACAATGGAAGTGAGGGTATACTGGTTGTGCATGTTGTCTTAAGCCTCACTTTGGTGCAAGACACATCTGCCTGGACTGGGTGAGTTTGTTTATCATTCATATCTTCTGTTTTTTAAACATAGTTTGTTTATTTTTTGCCTTTTCCTTAGTAACCGATTATGTTTTGTTGTTCTCATGGATATCAGCGCCCATGTTAACACAACACGGTTGCAATGTAAAGTGGAAGGTTATGTATTTTCAGTGTAATTTCCCACAATATTCCACCGATAAGCCACGAACGAACTATTTATGTTTGTTTTCATGAGGTGAAACATTTTGAGACTTTACAATGTTAAATAAAACAAATGTGTTCTTTATATGGCTTAAAATAAAAGTTTACGAAATGTCATTTGGGAAATGACGTCGTTGAAATTGGGTGTCAGCCCAGTGCACGCCAAGCTTTTGATATGAATGTGTGAGAGCGGGCAAGAACATTGAAGCATATCAAATTGTTAATAAGATGGTGGCATACCAGTTTAATGTTACTGGTAAATCTAAATAAATAAAGGAAAAACAGGTTAATAACACTGCGAAAAATGGTTGAATATACGGGAAAGAACGGTCCCGTACATCTTGAATATACGGGCGTGTTCTGACCCGTATATCCAACGTGTACGGTACCCGTACACTAATACGTATACGGAACACCACGTGTACGGACTTCCGTATATCCATCCCCGTATTCGTGAATATACGGAGTTGTCAATGTTTAAAAATTTGTTTTTATTTCTTTCACGTATTTTTGAAAAACTACATATTTTTAGCATAGCATTTTTTGGCAAAACTATATGTATGGATGTACTGAGCCCGTACACTCACAAGTTCGGGATTGATTTACGGACCCCGTACATGCAACGTGTACGGGATGAATATACGGACCCCGTACATGCAACGTGTACGGGATGAATATACGGACCACGTACATGCAACATGTACGGGATGAATATACGGACCTCGTACACGAAACATGTACGGGATGGATAAACGGACCCCGAACACGCAACGTGTACGGGATGAATAAACGGATCCCGTACACGTAACGTGTACGGGATGGCTATAGGACTCCGTACATGCAGCGTGTACGGGATGGAAATACGGACCCCGTACACGCAACGTGTACGGGATGGATATACGGACGCGTACACGCAACATGTACGGGATTGGAATACGAAACACGTACATGGATGAATGTACGGACCTTATACAAGATGAACCTAGGTAGGGTTTGACCGTGTTTGACACGGATGATAAGAAATAACGAATACATGCTGTTTTTTTATGAATCATTATTTATAGACATAAGAAAAACCAGTATCTATATCAAGATTTAAAAATGGCATGTTTGAGAAATCAATGTTAAATGTCATTCTTGATCGGCCTAACATAATCATTTCATTGTGGCATTTGCTCAAACAAAATGTTGTATGATTAAAATTCCACTGTCTTGTCAAACAACAATTTATACAGGCTGTTAAAACAAACATCAGGAAAACATTCCACAACTAGGAGTTCCATTCTGCGATTTCTTGGCTTCAGGCATTAGGTCAAATTGCGCACGGGCATGAGGTCACTGAAAAAAGAAATTAATAGATTTGATATAATACAGCAATATGGCAAATTAATCACCATGAAGTTAGAAAACCCCGTGATAGAAAAACCATTAGCAAATGTGACACAACCTATGTACTAATTCTAGACTTGTTAAAGATAGACCCTCAAAGCATTAAAAACTGTAATCTTTGGCATTTTTTAAGCAGTTTACTGTGATCTTCGTGCTTGAATTGAAGGAGTTTATACAAAAGTTAGCTAAATCTGAGACAAAATATTTATGTCAAAACGTTAAATCTGTGAGAGTGCAGCTCTAAATAATTCAACCAGTCCATTCCCAGATGTGAGCATAAAACATAAACATAAATCTGTGTTGTACATGACATTTCTATGAATTATTGTCAATGTATGCCAACTTATATTTAATAAAAGTAAATTCAATACATAGCCTGTATTAATTCATAAAGACATACACATTTATTATTTTATTTTTTCCCTTCAAAATTTTACCAGCGAGCCAAAAATTGCCAAATGTCAAAATGTCTAAACCTTTTAGATTTCCATCTTTCTTCTGTTGTGCAATTATTCTACTTAAACATTATTTTAGGCTCACAATGCTGTACCTTATTTAAAATAACAAACCCACATTTCATCAGAATTGAAGTTTATCCGGTCGTTCAATTGTTCACGTTCGAATTATAAATTCCAATGCACGGTTCACAGACATAATTACTAACTAATACTCGCCCATCAAAATCAAAAATTAAATAAAACAGTGAATTATTTGAATCTAGAAAAAAATATTAAATCTAGAATGCTTAGACCAAGTTGAGATTGATATCTTATATTAACACAGTGCATAGACTCTATACACTATATGGATATGCACGATACACCGTGACAGTACATACACTGGTGTTATATTCTATACCAGTATATACTGTGCACGGTATATATTCTATTCATTCTCAGAGGTGTTGAAGCAGTGCTTCAACACCCCTGTTCTCTATACAATGTATACAGCCAGAGATTTTGAAGATTTACTTCAACTCCTCTGTTATAGTCTATATACATTGTGGAAGCGTGCACTATACTCTATTCATTGTCAAGAGGTGTTGAAGCAGTGCTTCAACACCCCTGTTCTCTATACAATGTATACAGCCAGAAATTTTGAAGATTTACTTCAACTCCTCTGTTATAGTCTATATACATTGTGGAAGCGTGCACTATACTCTATTCATTGTCAAGAGGTGTTGAAGCAGTGCTTCAACACCCCTGTTCTCTATACAATGTATACAGCCAGAGATTTTGAAGATTTACTTCAACTCCTCTGTTATAGTCTATATACATTGTGGAAGCGTGCACTATACTCTATTCATTGTCAAGAGGTGTTGAAGCAGTGCTTCAACACCCCTGTGCTCTATACAATGTATACAGCCAGAGATTTTGAAGATTTACTTCAACTCCTCTGTTATAGTCTATATACATTGTGGAAGCGTGCACTATACTCTATTCATTCTTAGAGGTGTTGAAGCAGTGCTTCAACACCTCTGTTCTCTATGCAATGTATACAGCCAGAGATTTTGAAGATTTACTTCAACTTCTCTGTTATAGTCTATATACATTGTGGTAGCGTGCGCTATACTCTATTCATTTTCAGAGGTGTTGAAGCAGTGCTTCAACACCCCTGGTCTCTATGCAATGTATCAACCAGAGATTTTGAAACTTTTCATCAATTCCTCTGTTATAGTCTATATACATTGTGGTGGCGTGCACTATTCTCTATCTGTAAATTTGAACCTGTGTTATAGTCTATATACATTGTGGTAGCGTGCACTATACTATACTCATTCTCAGAGGTGTTGAAGCAGTGCTTCAACACCTCTGTTCTCTATTCAATGTATACAAACGGAGATTTTTGAACAAAAAATGGAGAAAACTGCACAAAAATAATTTTGATGAATTTATGTCATATCAGGCAACATATATCATAGAACAATTATATGGCGCAAAAAATGATTTTTGGGGTAAAATGTTGGAAAAATTAAATGAAAATGACAATTTATGAATTTTGCCAATAACTCTGCCTTATTTTGCAATAAAAACACCAGAACTACTGCAGCTAATATATATCATTTAACATTATTATATATTATATAGAAACACAGTTTTTTTTAAAATATGATTTTCGGGGTAAAATGTATGAAAAATTAAATGGAAATGATAATTTCTGGAATTTGCCAATAACTTTTTCAAATATTGCAATAGAATGACCAGAATTACTGTATTTCATAAATATTACAGTTTAATATATCAAAAGTAAAGAAACTATGTAATTTTGTGAAATGTGAATTTTGGGGAAAATGTTTGAAAAATTAAATAAAAATGAGAATTTCTGAAATTGCGAATTATAAGCACAAATTTTGCAATACAATGACCAGAAATTTTACTGTATTCAATAGATACTATAATACAGTATAACAAACCTAAAGTGTAGAAACCATGTATTGTGTGAAGTGTGATTTGGGGGGTAAAATGAAATTAAATAAAAATCGACACACAGCAGTTATCAAACAACACAAATAAACAAAAATCATTTATGTGCATTTTTCTGAAATTGTCTCCTTAATTTTTGAAGCTCTGCATCAATCCTCTGTCAAATCAATTAACCTTGTTCTCTGTATTCATTTATGATGATCCCCTTTTAGTTAATAAATCTTTTGAAATCATTGAAAATTGACCTTTTTCTCTGTCACCTGTATGTCGATGAATTTTATAATGCAGATATTTGCCAGACTCGCAAAATTCATAACAAACCAAAAGCCCAAGGCATTTTTTCAAGAATATAATGCGACAGTCACTTGGGTGTGGAGCCTTGCCCAGCAACGTCTACATTTTTAAATTGTCATAGCCTAAAATCATAGCCTAAAATTGTCATTTCCCGACATGCCAACATTTAGACATATCCAACATGATAACCCAAACTAAGGTCTCCCTAGGCTAAATACTTTTCCAGCTAGACACTAGAATTGGACCTACAATATCGAAGATGTCCATAAAACCCAATTCACATAACAGGACAGGAGACCAGGACAACCAAAAGACATGGTTGTCTATGTTATAAACAAACAAGACTATGCATTTACCATAACTGTATTTATTTTGAACATGAACAGAACATTAGTAAATTTAATCCTAAGAATCTGATGTCAATAATCCCGTACATGTATGTATATCTATGTCCATCAATATGATAAGAAATGGAAGTTTCTTCTAAAACATACACAGAAACAGCTATTGTTCATATAAACCATAACATAAGGTGTCTTATAATTATGTCAACAAGAGCTGTCTTTGGACAGCACGCTCAATTAAATGAGGCTTTGTCTTAAAAATGAATACAATAATGATGTAATATGTGCCTGTCGAAAGCAATAAAAAGAGTCAAATTAAAAAGTTAACTAGAAATGCTGCAATGCAACAAGAACTTCAGCCTTTATTGTGAGATTCAGTTTTAAATGTATTAAAACTGAAGTTATTCAGTACCAAGCATTTTTCTATTTTTAGTTACAGTGACCATGACCCTAGGGACCCAAATCAAATATAACAAGAGTGACAGTCACAAAATACGCCCATCAATAATTTCTTGGATTCTAAGACAACTTACTGTCACATTGGCGAAGTCAGATGAGAATTGTTCAAGTTAGAGAGTGGACAAAGCTTAAATGGCAAGGGCAGTAATCCTGAAGTGCTTCGGGGCATTTGGCTGATTATCATACTTGACCGATTTATTTTACCAACAAATATTTTCAGCAAGTTTGGTGAAGATCAGATGATAACTGTTCAAATTAGACAGTGGACAAAGCAGAAATGGCAAATTTTGACCAATTCAAGGGCCATAATCCTGAAGAGCCTGGCTGGTTATAGAACTTTGCCAAGAATATATACCAACAAACATTTATAGTAGCAAGTTTGGTGAAATTCGGATAAAAACTGTTCAAGTTTGAGAGTAGACAAAGCTAAAATGGCCAATTTTGATAAATTCAGGGGGCCATAACTCTGGAGTGCCTAAAGCGATTAGGCTGGTTATCGAACTTGACCTAGATATTTCACCAACAAACACTTTCATGAAGTTTGGTGGAAATTGGATGAGAAATGTTTAAGTAAGAGAGCGGACAAAGCTAAAATGGACAATTTTGACAAGTTCAGGGGGCCATAACTCTGGAGTGCCTAAAGCGATTTGGCTGGTTATTGAACTTGACCGAGATATTTCACCAACAAACACTTTCATGACGTTTGGTGGAAATTGGATGAGAAATGATCAAGTTAGAGAGCGGACAAAGCTAAAATGGCCAATTTTGACAAATTCAGGGGGCCATAACTCTGGAGTGCCTAAAACGATTTGGCTGGTTATCGAACTTGACCTAGATATTTCACCAACAAACACTTTCATGAAGTTTGGTGGAAATTGGATGAGAAATGTTTAAGTTAGAGAGCGGACAACATTGTGGAGCCGCATGCCCGCCCGCCGCCCGCCCAATTTTGACAAATTCAGGGGGCCATAACTCTGGAGTGCCTAGAGCGATTTGGCTGGTTATCGATCTTGACCTAGATATTTCACCAACAAACACTTTCATGAAGTTTGGTGGAAATTGGATGAGAAATGTTCAAGTTAGAGAGCGGACAACATTGTGGAGCTGCCCGCCCGCCCGCCATGGGTGTTCCCATAATACGGCCATCGTAAGATGGGCGTATAAAAATGAATGGAAATTTTGCCTTTAGACAGTTATTAAATGGTAAATAATATTTGACAGTTATCTATGTACATCTACATTTTAACTTTAAAAAGGTTTCCTTGACATTAAACGATCATTTGTTTTTATAAACAAAAAAATAACAAAACAATGTGGCGAACAGATCAAGAATCTAGGTTTAAGAAGTGACATTTCTAGAGGCTTACCATGTGCTCCAATATGTATGGAACTTAATAACCATGGTTTTATTGAATTTATACTGTCATATAGGGTAATGTGCAATATAGTTAACAGAACACTCAAAAGTACAATGAAACATTTAGGTTAGAAGTTAAAATATAATTAGACAATTAGCCATAATTGACCAAGTCAGTATGGAAATTAACAACAGAACAAGGTAACTAAAAAATAATATAGATTAAAAATAAACATATATGATTTGCATTCATTTAATTAAAGTTTAAAACAAACTTTTAATAATGAGCTAGCTCAATTGTTACTAAGCAATGTGCTTTATTGCTCACCTCAGAACCAGACACATTATTTGTTTCAATAATATGTTCACAATATTTTATTCACTAAAATATGTGCCTAATTATTAACTTTTTACATGTTATGCCTTATTTGTTGAAAAGTCTTGCTGGCTAAGTTGTGATTTATGATGAGGAAACAATACCTCTATGAATAGCAATTTTTAAGGTTTTTAATACTTGACTTAGTGACTCCTGTTTCATATTACCTACATTCATTCTTTAAGGAAAGCTTGGGAAGAGAATATGGCCTATAAAACTAGAACATAGTATTTTTCTAAAACTTGACCAAATTTCATTCATATAAAGTGGAACTTGAGGCCACTCTAATCAAACACATTTTGACCATTAAACAAGTTTCACCTAATATTATTTAAATGTTGACGAGAATAAATACTGACAAATATCATGAAAAATTATATATATAGTTTCTGAAGCATTTACAGTTTATATTATTAGAACAAACAACCTACATGCTTTTTGTCCAACCTGAACAGTTATCAATCTCTACTAAGATTTTTTTGGTAAACATATTCTGGCCAGTATGAATAAAGACCAAAGAGACAAGAGCTGTCACAGAGACAGCGCTCTCGACTATTCCGCTGCTTTTCAGTGAAAGGATTGAAAAGTTTTGGCGAAACATGCATGGATCACTGTTAGATTAGATTTCAATGCAATACATGATGTGCGGAGATATTAACATAAATGTGGTTACATGCAAAATTTTAACCAGAATTTTTATCTTACTTGATTATTCAATTAGGTTGGGTGGTTGTATAAAGTCTCAATGCAATTCATACAGTAGTTGCTGAGATATTAACCTATGTGTGCTTACATGCAAAACCTTAACCAGAATTTCTGAGTGAAATAATAAAGGCAAGTATTTGCATTAAATGCAAACTATAGTTATATAACTTGGAAAATTAAGTAGGTTGGATGGTTGAGTACCATTGTATCAAGTCTCAATGCAATACCTCAAGCAGTTGCTGAGATATTAACCTATGTGTGCTTGCATGCAAAACCTTAACCAGAATTTCTAAGTCAAATAATAAAGGCCTATTATTTACATTAAATGCAAACTAGAGTTATCTTACTTGTTTAAATAAGTAGGTTGGATGGTTGAGTACCATTGTATCAAGTCTCAATGCAATACCTCAAGCAGTTGCTGAGATATTAACCCTATGTGTGCTTGCATGCAAAACCTTAACCAGAATTTCTAAGTCAAATAATAAAGGCCTATTATTTACATTAAATGCAAACTAGAGTTATCTTACTTGTTTAAATAAGTAGGTTGGATGGTTGAGTACCATTGTATCAAGTCTCAATGCAATACCTCAAGTAGTTGCTGAGATATTAACCTATGTGTGCTTGCATGCAAAACCTTAACCAGAATTTCTAAGTCAAATATTAAAGGCCTATTATTGGCATTAAATGCAAAGTAGAGTTATCAAGCTTGGTTAATTAAGTAGGTTGGATGGTTGAGTACCATTGTATAAAGTCTCAATGCAATACCTCAAGTAGTTGCTGAGATATTAACCTATGTGTAATTGCACGCAAACCCTTAACCAAGGGGTGACGCCGACGCCGACGCTTGGGTGAGTAGTATAGCTCTCCATATTCTTCGAAAAGTTGAGCTAAAAATGAGTCCCCATACTAAAGTGTTAACACTGTATGAAACTGTTATAAATAAAAATGAAGGACAGACTATGATCAATCACAATAGTTCAACATGAGCACTTTGTACTGTGTTGAGGTAAATGTTAATCATCCAACTTATTTAAGGGTAATCTATTTTCAAATCTATAATGTATTTGTCTGTTAAAAGTTAAAATTGGTATATCATTCCAATTTTAGTGAATCTTTATGTGACGGATGTCTCGTCCATTAAGTTGCCTTCAATGAAGATTTTGAAGTCAGACCGTCTCTTGTTGGATGTGGGGAGTTTTCTGAAAGAAAAAGGAACATTAAGCAATACATAAACACAGTTCCATTGTTGGCTTCAAATATTGAACTATTAAGGAGCTTTTCATTCATTTGTGCCATTGGCTTCAATGTTAAAATTTGATAGTTACCCCATATAATATAAGTATCATTTGAAAGGGCTTTGCATACTGATTACTTATATGTAAAATCAATGACAAGAACATATTTTCACCTTGAAAAGTTATTGCTGGCATCCCAAAATCACATTATTGTTCATCAGATACATTAAGTTATTATCTATCTTGCAAAAGCTCTATGGTTGATTTTGAAATATGATAGTTCTTATACATATTATATCTTAATATTAAAAATTAGCCACACTTTTTGTGATAAAGATTTTATATATATGCACATAAAAATATGTAACAAAAAATATACAAATAAATAAGAAATGATAAAAACACACAAATCTTAGTTTATTTTACATTGATAGATAGTTCATATAAACTTTGCTAAACACAGAAAGAAAATAATTGTTTCCATTACAGGATTTGAACCTGGACAATTAATTTTAATGTGAATGAGCATATTTGAGCATGATCACAACTGTGCATTACAACAAAGGATAACATTGAAAACTAACAAAGGGCAACTACTACAAAAAAAATCTTGAGTTATGGTTTCTGTGCACTGCACTTCTGCTAAATGAGATCTATCTGTACATATTTAAAGTTTGAGATCAACACCTCAAAGACTTTTCAAGTTCTGCTGCAGACAAAAACTCAGTAAGAAATATAACAAAGGGTTATTACAAAAGAACTGTAAACAGAGTTATGGTCCCTTAGCACTGCACTTCTTCTCAATAGGGATCTATCTGTATATGAAGTTTGAAGTTAATTCCTGGGGGATTTATGCTCAAGATTACATTCCGTGCACACGCACACACACGTGCACAATTACACAATTACTGTATCCACTTTGCCTTTTGGCAAGGGATAATCAATAGATTAGTCCTCATCATCACGGTCTTAAACAAACATGATGAACATAATCATAGCATGCATAAAACAGTTTACAGTTGTATCAAATCTGGAATAAAAACTGTACCTAGATGAATTTGTAACAGGTGGTGATCAGTCATCACTTTCCTGTTTCCTGTTTCTCATTGTGTCATTCCTGTATCTCATTGTGTCTTAGTTGGTTTAGTACAACTCTGGCCTGGTCCACAATTGCAACAACTGAAAAACAACTGAACAATTAGCAAAAGAGAACTTATACCTTAAATGTACATAATATATTGCTACTAAAAAATGACTCATACTGTCAAACACTTGTTTCCATGAAAAACTACAGCTATCACCTATTGTAATAAGAGGTTTCACTGAGAGTGATGTTTGCTTTTAAGCATACAGTAACCAATTAGGCAATAATTTTAAAACTGCCAAGCACAAAATAAACATAAGAAAATAATCCTTAATATACCAAAAACAGAATAGTGTTTTGTTAAATTAAAGTAAACAAGAGCTGTCACAGTATGTGACGAATGCCCCCGAATGTGACATTGACCTACGAACAAGGTCAGTACATGAAAAGTTGATCTTGCCTTTACGTGTCAAATACATATGGCAAGTTATTTTAAATTGCCTCTGAACATAAAAAAATACCACCCATACTTGACAACCTACACTGTAATGTCCTTATATTCAGAATTCCCTTGTGAATAAACACTTAGTGTATCTTTCACCTTAGAGGTAGGGACATGGGTCTTGCACACGACACCTCGCCTTCGTATGTGGAACACATGTAGCAAGTGATTTTAAAATCTGTCCATACAAGGGAAAGTAACAGCACTGACACGACAACCTATACTCTATGTCCTTATATGCAGCACTCCATTGTGAATAAACACTAAGTGTGACCTTGACCTTTGAGGCAGGGACACGGGTCTTGCACACGACACGTCGTCTTGGTATGTGGAACACATGTGGCAAGTTATTTTAAAATCTGTCCATACAAGGGAAAGTTACAGCCCGGACACGACAACCTATACTCTATGTCCTTATATGCAGCACTCCATTGTGAATAAACACTATGTGTGACCTTGACCTTTGAGGCAGGGACACGGGTCTTGCACGTGACACGTCGTCTTGGTATGTGGAACACATGTGGCAAGTTATTTTAAAATCTGTCCATACAAGAGAAAGTTACAGCCCGGACACGACAACCTATACTCTATGTCCTTATATGCAGCACTCCATTGTGAATAACCACTAAGTGTGACCTCGACCTTTGAGGTAGGGACACGGGTCTTGCACGCGACACGTCCTCTTGGTATGTGGAACACATGTGGCAAGTTATTTTAAAATCTTTCCATACAAGAGAAAGTTACAGCTCCGACACGACAACCTATACTCTATGTCCTTATATGCAGCACTCCGTTGTGAATAAACACTAAGTGTGACCTTGACCTTTGAGGTAGGGACACGGGTCTTGCACGCGACACGTCGTCTTGGTATGTGGAACACATGTGGCAAGTTTTTTTTAAAATGTGTCCATACAAGGGAAAGTTACAGCCCGGACACGACAACCTATACTCTATGTCCTTATATGCAGCACTCCATTGTGAATAAACACTAAGTGTGACCTTGACCTTTGAGGTAGGGACACGAGTCTTGCACGCCACACGTCGTCTTGGTATGTGGAACACATGTGGCAAGTTATTTTAAAATCTGTCCATACAAGAGAAAGTTACAGAGCCGGACGGACGGACGGACGGTGCGATTTTAATATGCCTACCTTCGGGGGCATAAAAATGAAAAAAAGTTATGAAGAGAAGAAAAAAATAAAAAAAAATATAAAGATAATAATCAAACGTTTACAATTCTTTGACTACCATACACAATTTAATGATTCATATGCACAGCTATTTTTCTTATCACGTCCAATATGTGCATGAAGTTTGTAGTTAATACCTCAAAAACATAGAAAAGTGAAAGAAAAATAATCAAAGACCAATAACTCTAAAATACCATAAACAAAAATGTTTTTTGCACAGCACTTCTCCTCAACATATTTAATATGTGTTAGAAATCTCAGAAGCATTTGGAATTATGGATAAAAGAAGACTTGTCCAAATGAACCCTAACCATCAAGTGGTAGGAGTATAATAGCAGAGACAAATCATACATATGTCTTTATATTTAATATGTCAATGTATGTTTGAACAGAATAATTATGTTAATTCTCATTTCTTGGCTTACCTCATATTTATATTGTTATACATAGAATTAATCCAAAGAGAACTTACCATTCACTGACAAGATTTCCTCATTATACACAGGAGTATCTTCATACTTTTAGAATCTCTCCATTTTTCTTCTCCATGGGAACTGCAATGCATAACACATAAGAAAGGAAATCAAACAATTGCATTTTTTAAAACAATTTGTAGAGAAAAATAAAACATGACTTCAGACACATGCAGAATTATTTGCATTTATTTTAAGCAAGTTACAAGAGTAACTGTACCCTATGCCATCTGAGTAAAATCTGCATGCAACAAACATGTGCATGCAAAATTGCATGGACTTTCATTTATTTGCTTAACAGTTTCAATTAAACCTAACAACCTGACCAAATACTTGAAATATCTTATACTTGAATACATTATGTTATACTAGTAAATGACATTGAGTACATGTAAATATGTGTTAAAAATCTACCTTTCAAATCCAATGCTTTATTTGCATCAAAACGTTTGTCTGTTTGCCCTTAAATTGGTCCCTCAAGAGTATCTGGTCTGAAATAAATATAAAATTCACCTACTTTTAAGCTAAAATTAGCTATAATACTAACTTGGCTGATCTTAGGAAAAATGAGTCTTAAAGCTGCACTTTCACAGATTGACTGTTTTAACATTATTATTATCTCAGAGAATCAATGCCTTTAATTGCCAACAATAAAACAGATGTCATGTATTGAGAAATCTGCTTATTATTTCATTTTTCTGAAAGTGTTCATATTTAAGTCACAGAACAACAATTATGAACGTACATATGATAAACAGCTATCTGATATTTTTTCAGCAGTTTTAAATCATGGTTCGCGGACATGATTTATGCACTAACATTGCATGATTCATTCCATGATGAAAAAAAAAGTTGTCAAAATGGTAAATCTGTGAAAATGCAGCTTCAATAAAAATCCCCAACAGTTCCTCCCAAAGACTTGTTTAAAAGGGGCTGTAATCTGTTTAATGAAATAGCGGAAAAAAAGAAAATTGACGAAAACTGACATAAACTTGGTATCTATGTGTACAATGCATTAAAACTTACTAACTGAAGTACCACATAATTTACAATAAAAAAAATTCGCCAATATATTACAAGTTAGGTATAAAGATTAAATGTTCCAACTGTTTAGGATAAGCCTTCATAGCACAGTGGATACAACACTGGACTGCAATTTTGGCGACACCGGTTCCAACCCATTCTCTGACTTGATATTTTTTTTTACATAAAATTTTGCATTTTGGTAAAAAATTTTTACCATAATGATATCAAAGATCAAAAGATTTTTTGAATAATTGTCCTGAGATTCTTTACAGAATATTTTATTTTTTTTGGGGGGGGGGGATCCCACCCCCTTTCTGGATCCGCTAGTGTGGGTTACTCTTGTAAAATGAACTGAATTTAATTTGGTGCAAAGCTCTAATAAAAAATTGTGTATTCAATTAAATTCATAAATAATGTAAACAAACCATTTGCAACTATCCCTGAATAACTTTTAAATGATAGTGATTATTTTCATTTGCATGATAACTAAGAAAATATAAAATAACACTTGAGTGTCCTGTATGGTATCCCGATATAGTCAATACTTACAACTTACATGTGCAGGAATCAGGAAGGAGTTCCATTCTACCAACTTAATACCATTCTTATTTGTCGTCTTCTTAACCGGATGCTTGAATTTTTGTAAACAAACCCAATGAACCCTGCATCGTTTCACTAGACTTTCTCGCTTAATATTTACGCTCGGTTGTGCCTGTATCGAAGAAAATGAAGACCAGTCCAAAACATTGCGCCATTTAGTATTTAGCACGCGCTAGAGTGATTCAAAACATCGAATTTGACCGACACTGAACAGAGGTTAATGGCTATTTTTTTTGAAAATATAACACTTTCTAGTTCAAAAGGTAATTGAATTTATGTAGATACGTAAACAATTGACAGTTTAACGAGTATATTTTATTGATATAACGAAGTACTCATTAAAGCTGCACTCTCACATACATGTATTTTGACAACTTATTTTTTTATTTTTGTCTTGGAGTTTGAATGAGGCAGTTTCTGTGTAAATATATGCAAATAAGTGATATAACCCTGCTGACAAAAGATCAGATCGCAGATTTACATATTCCGTTAAAAAAATTGTTTTATGACTAAAAGTGCTACTAACAGTTGGAAGAAAAATGCATAAAACATCATTTTCTTAAACTAAGCTGCACTCTCACAGATTGAACATTTTGGCAACTTTTTTATGTTTTGTCTTGGAATGTACTAATTTTGGCGAAAATCCATGGAAAGCAGTTATATAAGACTGCTGACAAATATAGATCGCAGATTTTTATATATACCAGTTCAAAAATTGATGTTTTGTTCATTTATTTTCAAACGGAGATATGAAAATCTATAATCTGGTTTTTCGTAAGTAATCCTATATCATTGGTTTGCAGATATTTATACAAAAATTTGCTCTTTCCAAGACAAAAAATAAAAAAGTTGTAAAAATGGTATATATATCTGTGAGAGTGAAGCTTTAACTTAAATATATATGCAATCCAATGTTTTTTTAAGCAGTCTTGTGTCACTGTTTTTCTTGCACTTATGCATTAATTGGCTTGTATAAAGACAAAAAATAAAACAGTTGTCAAAACATTTAATCTGTTAAAGTGCAATGTTTATTTAAATATACTTGATGCTTGCCTCAATCATTGCCGCTGACAGATCATCAGATGACAGCACCAACATCCAACAATGCAGCGATATTTTTCAAGTCTCTTTCACATCATTCTGTATCCTAATATTTTAATTTATTTAAGATAGTTGCTTATCAAGATGTTGAATGCATATTTTACAGCCTTTTAGGCTTTAGAGTGTATTCAATGTCATTTTCAGACAGAAATATCTTGATCGAAGCTAGGAACAAGCTCACAACTGGCATTAGTGAGTCATGCCTGTCAAAACTAATTTTGGGGTACATGCATGTGTCTTTTAAAGTAGAACAATAGACATCAACTTTACAATGTACATGAATACATTGCATTCATACTTTAGTTATTTATGTATTCATGTACATTGTAAAGTTATTGTAGATGTAGATCGTGTCGATGAGAACCAGCCGTTCAGTTAGCTCAGTTGGTTACAGCACCATGATAGTGTTCCAGCACTTGTTGTTGGTTCAAGCTCCACACTGGGGCACTTCTCCTCCCATGTTTACTTAAATGGTGGCAGCGGTACATGGCAGGAGTGCCTCCGTCAGCTTTAAACTACAGTCGAAACTCGATGGCTCGATATTCTAGGGACCAGCCAAAATACTTCGAGCCTCGAGAATATCGAGCCAAGCGGGATTGCTTACAGAATGTTATTTTTTTATTATTCGTTACAAAAAGTCTTGTTTACCTCGTTTGTTATTGGCTATGCTATCTCCGCAAGATAAGAGTATTAATTGGACATAGTTACACGTCGTAAAGTTCGTAACATCACTTATTCGATAAGAAAATATTATTTGATTGTTTTTATTAATTATAAAAATTATGCGAAAACAACAAACAAGTAATTTTAAACAGTGGGTAACAAAAACATAGCTTATTAGTTATATCAGGATGCATTGAAATTTATACAAGTATAACAATTAGGGAAAGAACTTGGATAAAGTGATGGCATGTTTATTCAAACTGTTAAGTCATTCAAATTTGATAATAATTATAATAAATTGAATTATTTTTTATCGATTAGCGTCGTGTGCTAAATGAAGCCAACAAAACAAATCAAGGTGTGAGGTTCTTACCTGAACCCGCGAAAATGACATCGACCCAAGCAAACAAAATTGTGAAATTCTTACTTGGAACCGCGAAAATGACTTCGAGCGTGGAGAAATATCGACCCTGAGACAATATATCGAGCCATCCGATCAAATTTTATATGAACAAAGAGTTAAACAAAATCAGTTCTTTTAATCTGGTTCAAGCCAACGAGGATATCGAGCCATGAGATATCGAGCCAACGAGTTTCGACTGTAATATATATATAAAGGGTTAATGGAGAGGAGTGGAGTGTATTGTGTGTCACTGTCAGTGTGTAAGAACCAGCCGCTCCGATGTGGAAATACTTGTACCATAAGTCATGGTTTTTAAGTTTATTGTTTAAAGTTCCATTTTCTAGTTGTTTTGACCTTAGAGCTGCACTCTCACAGATTGAACGTTTTGACAATCTTTTTGTCTTGGATTGAGGCAATTTTTGCAATCCATGGAAACCAGTTATTTAAGACAGCTGACAAAAAATTAAATAGCAGATTTTTATATTTAAGTTTAAAAAGTAATGTTTTATGCATTTTTCTTAAACCATTAGTAACGGTTTAAGCCATAAAACATTAATTTTCGAACGGAAATATGGAAATCTACAATCTGATTTTTTGGCAGCAATCATATATTATTGGTTTGCAGATATTTATGCAAAAAATAGCTCTTTTCAAGACAAAAAATAAAAAAGTTGTAAAAATGGTATATCTGTGAGAGTGCAGCTTTAAATTTTATTATTTAATGACAACTGCCTTGAAATAGATACCTGATTTAAGCATTATGCCAATGTTTATAAATTTCTATTATATTTTACTGTGAAATAATGTAAATATATACATATAATTGTTTGTGTTAGTTTAAATTTGCTTGATTTATCATTAACCTAATTATATATTATTTCATTTTTTTGTATTAACCCAATATTATGTCATATAATATATCTATGGGTATATAATACCAAGGTAAACACATGTATACAAATCACTTATTATGTATAGATAGTTTATATTTCCATGTAACTCATTTGCCTACATACATTTTGGAAAATGTGGTCCATTACAGATAAAACCCAGATGTATACATGGCCTGGATTTCCATATTATGCTGCCCAGAATAAAAGACGATGCAGTCCAGATAAAAACATTGTATGGCTCAATAATCTTTACCAAACTTGGTAAAAAAAAACTTTGTCATAATATGAGAAATCCCTGTTTTTTTGTTAATTATGTTCATTCACAGTACAGGGTTCGACACTTACAGTAGTCCGGTAGTCCGAGACTACCAGATTTATGGTCGGACTACAAGACATTTTAAGTCAATAGTCCGTCGGACTACTAGAAGAAAGTAAATATCACATTAGTTAATTGAGCATAAAATCTTTATTACGCTTAAACTTGCGTAAAACTTGATGTCAAGAAGCCGATTATCACCGGTAAACACTCATTGTAAAGCTTGCCGAGGATGGCCGAGCAGTTCCGGACAACATGGACTGTTAACCGAATTTCGCGCGCATTCCGTATAGCCTTTCGATTAATGTTTAAACCAGTCAGTAGAATGTCTTTATTTAGAAAGGGAAAAACCATTTTCACACTCTATGGTGTGTTTTAATCGTCAGACATGTGCACCTCTGCTTAAATGTCAGCAAGGTAGATTTGGGTCCAAGTGGCAGATTTTCTAAATCCCTTGCATTTTCAGTCAAAAACAATGAAAGATACGATGCAGATAAACACTTGACGGTTTTTACTATTTTTAGATTTTCTGAAAATTCGTCATAATCATTATGGTTTAGGGTATTGCCAAATGTCGGTGTTTATTTAAAGCAAACAGAAGGAACATTATGTCTGGCTTATGAAATCTTTCAAACTGGCTTTTAGAAGAATAGCTGATAAATTAATCATACTGCCAAAACAGGTATAATGCAGTGTAAGTGCAGACGATGACAGAGTTGTGTGCTTTAATTTTCGCGCCAAAATGTAACATTTATACTTTGAAGCTAGGGCAAATAACAATTAACACCACGCCGATAGCGATAAGGCTACACCTACAGTGTCACATGACCTCTTAATTTAGGACCTCCGACAAATACCCAGAAGCAGACGATAATAATTCAAAAGTTATAAATGACAATCAGATAAAAAATGCATGGAACATGGTAAAACATAGCAATAAAACCAAGTATAACATTAAATAAGTTCATTATTATTAATTGTAATGAATGTATAATTCAGGTAGAAAAATGTCTAGGCTTTAAAATAATTTATTTCTAATTAACATCGGAATTTTGTTACAGTACAATAACAGTCTCTATCTTAAAACTCAAATAAAGGGAAACAAAACATGTATTAATTTCCTATCCGAAAATCAACAAAAAAAGATGTTTGTATAGATCCATTGTCAAAACTTAATGGATTTCGCTGTTTTTCTTCCTTTTTCGATTCAGAATCACCTGTTTTATACTAGTGTAATGCATTATTATCATTATTTATATAACTACCTTATTGTTTCTCTCAATGAATAAATTTCCGTTTTAAATGAAATGCAAAACTGTTCTAACAATCAGCATAGAAATTTTGAAACGACCATAGTCATTATACATGCAAAGGTTTTTACTTTGATTTGCGTCATTCTAAAATATGATTTTGTTTTATCTATACGTATATACTTTTTGTGACCTTAAGCTATATATCAAATATTTAATTAAATTTAATAAAAAATGTAACTCACATAAATTGAGGTGTCTTTTTCACTAATATGTCAAACAAACTTAAATGCAAATGTATATGCCTCGGTTTTAAAACTTTTCGCACAATAAGGAGACAAATTTCAAAATCAAACTAAATCCCAAGATATCATCAATATTGTACACGAATTCTCATAATGATATTTCTTATTTTAAGGCTATTAAAACGGAAATATACGTATATTATGTACGTTTACATTAAGACATTTTAAGAAAAGGATTAGTCTACTAAACAGTACCTTGTTATCAATTATAATTTTAGCAGCATAAAGGGAAAATGTCAGTATTTCGGATTTCTTAAACTGTCTTTACTATCTCTCAATTATGAGACATAATTTGTGTTAAATATATATAACAGCGTAATTACACTACTGTTGATATGTGAGGATTGTCGGAGGTCATGGCGGATAGCAACGGCAACTGATAAGCCCTGCCTAATCTGGACGCTAGTTTGAGTGACAGGCAGCGTCATGTTAATTGTTATCTTACTCCCATACAAAAAATAATTAATAACACTTTCGGAATTTATTTCATCATGTTTTATTAAGTATTATATGATATGTTGTTTAGATTAACAAAGAATACTGAATAGTAGGATACCAATAATCAAGTATTGCTTATCAGTAGGATGTCTGTCATTTGTGCCATAACTTAGCAACGATCTCAGTCGAGGTGTTTTAGTGTCAAGTGATTTATTGCAACATTTTCCTGAAAGTGACAGATTATGGGGTATTTTAGCATGGTTTTTAGATTTTTAATCTGAGGTATTTTAGCATAGTTTTTAGCATTTTTTTTTGGTTTTAAAATTAAATTTAAAGGCCAAAAATTGTTTTGAAGAATGTGGAAATTTTAAGATTGAGACAGATAAAAATCATGACCAATCAAAGGGTTATACTGACAATGTTCTAAGAAGGCTAAGTCTCACAAAACACTGAAGGCTTTCATTTTTATGGACTACCAGAGTTTTTGCTGGACTACCCAGATTTTGGATCCAGTAGTCCGAGGGACTACCTTGTGAAAAATGTTAGTGTCTAACCCTGCAGTATATGCAATTCACCAAGCAACACAAGACTTAATGTCCACTTGACACATTTCTAGTATATTTGGCTTGTACATAAACATCACTTTTTCATAAGAGAATAAATCTCATGTAGGACATTTAGATTGCTCTAGAAATAATTGCCAAGATGTTTTGCATTTGAATCATGTTTAAAGCATACCCAACATTATTTGCATTTATTGTGTTCATGATTGTGTTGTATTCTTCCTTTTTAAGATGCATCAGATAAAGTCTTTGACTATCTAGAAAGGGATTTTGTAAGCTAGTACTGGACATGAAGACAGTCACTTGGAAATGATGATTGTGCAACAGCGGTTAAACAAATGCAATACATCATATGGTAATTTCTTTTCACCTCAATGAATATTTAAGTGACCTAGCCACAAATAAAGTGATTCTCTAATAGTTCCAATTTCCACTTTGATTTTGTAATCTGGTATTCTTCATTACTACTACCCGTAACTGGTATCTAAAAATAACATTATAATATTCATCAATAATATCATAAGACCATGTGAATATTCAGTAATTTATATATGTAATCAATTTGTTTTTGTGTATGTGGTGTTTATATGTTGGAGTTTGTAGTTCATTGTCAGTGATTTTTTTATTGTGAAAAACTCCATTTTCCCCAAAATTAAAAAAAAATACATTACATTCCGGATTAAAATAGCAATGAATTTCTTGAAATATAAACAAAATCTTGACAAGTCTTACTCTTTCACAGCATAAGGTATGCATAAAAAAGTTAAAAAATGTATATTTGCCATTATATAAGCAATTTTGGCCTGATTTTGTATTTTTCCCAAAGTTGACTTTTTACCGAAGTTGCGAGGTACATTGTACAGGCAGTAAAAAGAATTCATAAAAAAATCACTGATTGTTGTTAAGTGTTTTTTTTTATGAATGTTGTTCATGTTTCGTCCTTGGGGTCAAAGTTGTTCCAACCAGAGTTCCCCTGTTACTGATAGACTTCTAGAACAAAAATTGATACACATTCAAATCAGGCAATGACTTCTGCAGTAATGTATGAATTCCTTAGAAACTGATGTCTAAACTAAAAGGTATTTAGTTTCAAAGATTATGAAACAAGTTGTTACAACAATATAATAATCACCTTTTGGCAGGATGTTAAGCAAGGTTTTGCCTTGTTGAGGAAATCGTAGACCTCGTAGTACCCTTAAGGAACCCACTTGTCTGACTTAGTGACTACAATCCAAACTCACAATGTCTTCCTTAACAACCACTTTATAAGTAACCAAGAATATCCTTATCAAATACTTCATTTACAGCAGCCAATGACTTCCATAAAAAATGATGACTTCCTAAACAATCCTTGGCTTCTTTATCAACCAATGATTGCCTTAGCAACTACCTTCATCCATAGCAACAAATGAATTCCCATTCAACCAATGACTTCCTTAGCATCCAATTCCTTCCAACGCATCCTTTAACTACCTTTATAGGCACCAATGCCTTATTTAGCAACCACTTTTTTCCTGAGCAACAGCCAACATCCATAGCAACCAATTACTTCCTTAGTAATCATTTACTTCCATAGCAACATTCTGGTTCATTACCGTAACATCCATTGACCATGGGAACAACCAGCTTACCATACTTCTCATTTCTGTTAACAAAGAGCAGCCTTCTTTGAGGAGTCCTTATCAACCATCAAATAACACAGCAACCACTAACCTGCTCAGCAAATAACAACACCTTTCATAACCAGTTGTTACCTGACTGACTTGTTCATGGTCATTTTAATCAGGTGATCAATTAAGGGCCATGCTGGCCCTTTTGTTTTGAATGTACATTTCCTTAGCTTATTCATTTAATTCAGCAAATGTATAAACATAGTGTACAATTCTGGATACTTTCAAGTTTTGTCATTATTACATATTATCAATGTTTTAATTTTCAAACAGGTGACCAGACAGGGAGGAAACTAGAGAAATGGTTATCCACCAACAGCCCAAGTGCTTGGTTGATAAGAGGAGCCACAGCATTAAACATTACTGCACAAAGTGGTGTGCTTTGCTAACACTTTTGATTGTGATTTGATAAAAAAGCAATGAATGAACGCTCATTATTCATAACTATAACTAAAACATTGATGTCAAAAGTTGTCAATTTTCAACATATATAGTATTTGAGATCCTGATCTATAGTTGTGTGCAATGGATTATCAAAGAAAAACAAAAGAGTGGGCAACAAAATGAATAGCATAATGCACCAGTCAATTGTAACCACATCCCGCCCCCAGGTCCGGGGACTTTTGACTTTTGGTCCAGCCTACCCCAGGTTAAATTCCCTGAACTGATCCTGAACTAAAATCCCTGCCAAATTCCACCATATCCAACATACCATAGGTAATACAAAACCACCGCATTCACACCCAGTATACCCCCGGACGGGGGTGGTGGTGGTCACAATTGACATGTGCATTACCCACTACCCATTTACACCAGTAATTCATAATTATATTTGATAGACATGCCTCTTGTCAAAGGTTTTGAAGGGTATGAACGTCAGAACTACCTGCCTATGGCCTTTCAAGATTTTATAACATTGTTAAACTAAAGAAATTATTATTAAGTTTATACTAGATCTTTGTTAAGAGTGACCCCTTTGATAATTCTGGAGAAAAACTATTAGGATTAGGTTCTGTATTTGTCCATAATTTGTCATATGACATGTAAGCAGGAGTTCATTCCTTCAAAGAATTGTGAATCTTATATAAATATGTATTTGACATCTTATGAATTTTATCACACTTTAACCTAGAGGCAGTTCAAATAAATACTGCTATGATTGAACCAATACTGAATAAGGGCAAGAATTCCAAACAAGACAGTATACATCTAGTATCATGTTTGTCTGATAATTTTGAAATCATAGTGATTAAATCTAAAAGGATGTTAAATCTGCACTGTCACTGATTAAGAGTTTTCACATTTGCTTTGAAAAAAATAATTAAAATAGTCTGACTTTTGCATGAATGCCTTCAATCCAGTTATATAAGATAACTCTCAATGAAACAGAATTCAATTGTCTGAAAAACTGCCAAAATTTTCATTTCTTCTCAAGAATTACTAACCATTCAACATAGAGTTTTAAATGGTAATAGGAAAAACTGTGATTTTGTATGCAGTCTGATATAACTGTTATCAGACATGTGCACAAAAGTTTTTCATTCCAAGTTAAAAATAATAAAAATTCATATATCTGTGAGAGTGCAGCATTAACAATGAAAACAATTATTAAAAATGGTATTTCCAACTGTGTATAATAATGCAACAACAATTTACCTTCTACTAGCACATTGAATTACAAGTTCTGCTTTTTCAAAGAAAACGGGCATATGGGAAGTACCATCACTTCCAGCGATATTTTTGTTGTAGCTTTTTTTTATAAGAGACATTGGCAAAAACTGTTCATAGATTGTGTTTTAAGGTGTATGTTTTATAGACAGTACTCCAATTCTCTTTAATATATAATATATGTTTGTTTCATTTAAGGCTTTTGTGTGTTTTAGGGCTGTTTCAGACCATTCCTGATATCGTATTTTCATATAAACCCGGCAATCATAATTGCATACCTCTTTGCAAAAGAATAATAAACATTCACAGAAATTAAACAGTAACGGAATTTTCGAATTTTTCTCAACATAAGAAGAGACTTTTGTATTTTGGCCCAGCTAATGTTATTATATTGTTGACTAACATAAGCTTACAAGCAAATTAACAGGCAGAATAGATAAAGAAAAGATGAGCATGTAGTCTTGTTTTGCATACAGAAGTAAGGGGGTTAGCTAGCCCTTTATTTGTGGATTCATAATTGCTAGGTGGGTCTCGGGGCATGCCCCCTCAGAATATTTTGAAAAACATGGTGCATTCTGGGCGTTTTGAGGTGCTTTATTTTGTACTGGAAAATAAAAATGACATTTAAAGGATCATGTAGTCAAGTACGCATACTGCAACTTTGGCTGATTTTTTTATGTTTTTATCAGAATCATGTGGATTCATCTGCATACTAGTGTTATATGCAGCTTCACGCCTGGTATCTCAGACAGACATTTTTAGGCTTATGTAGATGTTTGCAAGGCAAGGCTTGGCAAACCAAAGCGCCTCTCTCATTATATTGGTTACAAAGTGCTTTTGCATGTTGTTTGCAATTGTGCATTTTGCGCGACTGGTAAATATCTGCAATATAAAAACTTAAAATTCATTGATGCCTAGGTGACCAAATTTCAAAAATTTTCATTTCATTTGTCAAACATTGTGCCCCAAAAGCACATTTCACATAAGTATGTAGTTTCTTTACTTAAGGTCTATTATACTGTAATATAAAATATATTTAAAAACAGTAATTCTGGTAATTTTATTGCAAAATTTGACAAAGTAATTGGCAAAATGCAGAAATTTTCATTTTTTTTTCTAACAAATTTACCTAAAAATCATATTTTACAAAATACATAGTTTGTATATTTCAAGTATCTTATAATGTTATATAATATCTGTTTTAAAAAGTTATTTTGGTAATTTATTGCAAAATTTGGCAGAGTTGATGCTAAGTCCAGAAATTCTCATTTCCATTTAACTTTTAAAACATTTTGCCCAAAAATTATATTTTGTACAATGTGATTGTATTATATTTATAGTATATTAAATGTGGTGTCTGATATAACACAAAACCAACAAAAAAAAAATCTAAGCATTGTTCTCCCATTTTTCATTTTCACTGGACAAAGAATAAATAGAGGTGATGAGGTGTTGAAACTCTGCTTCAACACCTCTCTATTCAAATTTAGAATAGTGCACGTCACCACCATGTATATAGACTATAACAGGGGTTCAAATCTACAGATAGAGAATAGTCCACGCTACCACAATGTATATAGACTATAACAGAGGAGTTGAAAAAGTTTCAAAATCTACATTGCATAGAGAACAGAGGTGTTGAAGCACTGCTTCAACACCTCTGAGAACGAATAGAGTATAGCGCACGCTACCACAATGTATATAGACTATAACAGAGAAGTTGAAGTAAATCTTCATAATCTCTGGCTGTATACATTGTATAGAGAACAGGGGTGTTGAAGCACTGCTTCAACACCTCTTGACAATGAGTAGAGTATAGTGCACGCTTCCACAATGTATATAGACTATAACAGAGGAGTTGAAGTAAATCTTCAAAATCTCTGGCTGTATACATTGTATAGAGAACAGGGGTGTTGAAGCACTGCTTCAACACCTCTTGACAATGAATAGAGTATAGTGCACGCTTCCACAATGTATATAGACTATAACAGAGGAGTTGAAGTAAATCTTCAAAATCTCTGGCTGTATACATTGTATAGAGAACAGGGGTGTTGAAGCACTGCTTCAACACCTCTGAGAATGAATAGAATATATACCGTGCACAGTATATACTGGTATAGAATATAACGCCAGTGTATGTACTGTCACGGTGTATCGTGCATATCCATATAGTGTATAGAGTCTATGAACTGTGTTGATATAAGATATCAATCTCAACTTGGTCTAAGCATTCTAGATTTAATATTTTTTTCTAGATTCAAATAATTCACTGTTATAACAATTATATCCTATTATATGCTAGCTCGTAATCTTACCTCATAATTGTTGGGTATTATTCCTTGTTGCTATTTGGCTCAATTAATGACACGGATGATATCGATTCTCGCGCTTTCTTCATCCCGCTGTTACGATTGTCTATTGATTAAACGCTCTTGATTGGTTTAATGACCAGCAGCTGAAACTTACGCATTTCTTGAAAATTTCAACAAAATACTAAAATTGTTTTATTTACTATTATTATTATTATTATGATTATTATTATTATTATTATTATTATTATTATTATTATTATTATTATTATTATTATTATTATTATTATTATTATTTGTATAATTATTTGTATAATTATTATTATTATTATTATTATTATTATTATTATTATTATTATTATTATTATAGTAAATTGAAATTATTATAATCGCATAAATATGCATAGTAAAAAAGAAAAAAAATGTTGTATGGCTAAAAGCGTTAGTACTAACGCTTTAAGGAAAATATAATTTTCGGCAGATTTCCAAATAGTTGAGATCATGATTGTGAGTTATCTTAATAACTCAATCGAATACATTGATGCCAAAATTAGCTTATTCTGAGACAAAACTCAAATAAATAAAAATTGTAAAACTTTAAGAGAGTGCAAATTAAAAGATAGGGCATCTTTATTGCAACTCCTTCATACCAATGGATGTGTTAGGGTCAACCGCTTTCAATGAAAACAAAGTTAATAATGGGTAACAAATTATGAAAAGTAAGGTAACAATTGTAGCCGTTTTAAATAAATTTAGGAATACAAAAAAAAACTGGTTTGCTGCTTTTTTAACCACGAAGACGAACAATAAGTTTCAATTCAGAACTTTCAATATCATGCAAACTTGAAATCAATAATTATTGTTCTTGATTTAAAGAATTATTTAGTCTAATTTCTTTAAAAAAGATGCCTCTTTATTTTAGATATGACCTCGGAGCGGATTTTATCAGCATTCTTCAATACAGTTGTCACAATTGTTTAAATACAATAATTAGTGAGATAAGGAAGCTGGCTATTTATATATTAATTTCATTTTCATTATTTCAATTTATATTTAAATCGGTCATAAAATTTCCCGCAGTCCGTCGAATTAATTAATAAATTTTAGAATGTGTGTGTTATAGTTGTATTTCGTGTAGTTTTATGACCCACTGGCCATGTGGTTTTTCATACCAAATGATCATGTCACTTTATTTTTTTATTTACTTATTTATTTATTTATTTATTTATTTATTATTTTTTTTATTTTTTTTTTTTTTTAATTTATTTATTTATTTAATTATCTATTTCATTCATTCATTCATTCATTCATTCGTTCGTTCGTTCGTTCGTTCGTTCGTTCGTTCGTTCGTTCGTTCGTTCGTTCGTTCGTTCGTTCGTTCGTTCGTTCGTTCGTTCATTCATTCATTCATTCATTCATTCATTCATTCATTCATTCATTCATTCATTCATTCAATCTTTTATTTATTTATTTATTTATCATTCATTCATTCAATATTTTATTTATTTATTTATTTATTTGTTTGTTTGTTCGTTCGTTCGTTCGTTCGTTCGTTCGTTCGTTCGTTCGTTCGTTCGTTCGTTCATTCATTCATACATTTATGCATAATATGATAATAATATATTCCGCAGTTTGTCGATGAAAATAATTAATTATTTTAATAATTTGTGTTTCGTATTTATGACCCACTGGCCATGTGGTAATGAAAACAAATGATCTCCGCGCGACATGCACTAATTGGAATGGCCATAAAAGTACTCGAGAAAAAGACAGTGATGACACTTCTTAAATATATTAGGTGCCACCTTTCAATATCAAAACAACATATATTAGTTATGCACCCCATTACTTCGGTCACCTATAACTTGAAACAGTCATCCGTGGACTTATCTGAAAATGTATTAGTAAATTCCTACGATTTACTTAAAGTGATATAGCCTTATGTGCTTATATATATAAGTCCTAAACTTTAAGAGTGAACCGCTCCCGTCATAACGTATATGCCCCATTCGAATATTCCTCATATTCGGATGAAACTAAGCATTCCCGAACACCCAGTGTGTACGGGAAACACAACATGTCCGTATTTCCATTTTGTACGGGTACTGTTACTTGTATATTTCCGAACATCCATAATATACGGGATTAGTACACGCCAGTATATTCATCATGTACGGGAAACAAAACATTCCCGGGCCCTAGCTGTGAATTTAACTACCCAACATTTTCGAATTCAATTATTTTGTATCATATATATATCATTGTAATTTCTTCATCGGCTGTTAAACCACATAAAAGCGTTAATATTTCTACAAAACGAGCCCCTGTTACTGTGTGAAAAACTCTTATTCTTTTGTATCATAAAGATGTCGCTTTAATTTCATTAAATGTTGTTAAAACCCAAAATAAGCATTTACAGTTTATCAAAACGTGACTCTTAATTACATATTCCTGTTTCTCTTCAAGTCAATGGTATAAATGTTTTTCATATCATATATGCTGTCTAGTGAAAGGACAATTAACCTTACCTGATTACAAAATTAATATCCATAATGTACGGGAGTTGTTACTTTTTCGTACACTCAGCGTGTACAGGAACATCCATAATATACGGGAAATGTATAAGCCCGAATATTCATCTTGAACGGAAATGGTATGATCCCGTACTCTCAAAGTGTACGGAAGAGCATAAATTCCCGTACACTCAACATGTACGGAGATGTACGGTGCCGTACATTCATAAAAATATTTTTAGTACTAGCCGTAAATCAACCCTACCAGCTTGCCGAAACTCATTAATTTTTTTTATTATAAACCTGTCGCTATAATTTCAGCAAAGGCTGTTAAAACCCGAAAAGCATTACATTTCCTGCATAACGTGACCCTACTTTATTTAACACGAAAACAAGTATGCAAGTCAATGGTTTAAAGTTGTTCGTATCATATATGCTCTCAAAAAACACACCAAATTACCTTACTTGATTACAACATTCAAAAATACTTTATAACATAGGTGTACGGGAAAGAGTAAATTTCCGTATATCCATAGTGTACTGGAATTGTTACTGAATTAATTGAAAATAATTTCCCGTATTTTCCACATGTACGGAGACCGTACATGCCCGTACACTCAAGATATACGGAGATGTACGGTGCTGTACATCCATCAAAATAGTTTAAGTACTAGTCGTTAGTCAATCAACTCAGTATTAACCAATTTATTTATTTGTTATAATTTAGACCTGTTTTTATTTTATCAAAAGCTGTCCAAACCCTAATTAAAGCAATTAATTTTCTACAAAGGTGATTTTTACTGACACCATCCTATTTTTCTACGTTTCAGTCATTTTTTAAGTCAATGGTATAATTGTCGTTCATATCATATATGCTACCAAATTAAACACCAAAAGACCTTAACTGATTACAGAATTTATTATTGTATTATAACACGGATGTACGGGTTAGTACATGCCGTACATCGAATCCCGTATACTCAAGATGTGCGAGTTTTATGAATATACGGGTCCGAACACACCCGTATATTCCACATCCCGTGCACTTACCGTACAGGCTGGATGTACGGGTTTCAGTACATTCCCGTATATTAAACCATTTTCCGCAGTGTAATTTACCTATAAAAATATTGTTTGAACCAAATAACAATTATCAATTTATTAAGTATAAAGTGTCATTTTTACGCCTCCAAGATTGATCGTTCGGTTTCATGTCTTTTCAGTTTTAAAATTGTGTTAGCGCACGCTATATTACGTTAATCAATAGTTTCACATTTTTATTCAATTTTAGTCCGGTTAAACTTTGTTTAATATGTATGAGCGAAAACAATAACATACAAAGGAATATTTAAGATACAAAATGTGACAAGTATAGTTAAATACATCTTTTTATCAACCATTTAGTTAATAAGCAATTTTGAAGAAAATGACTATTTATTCTGGAACTGATTTGTATAGTGATTTTCATAGCAGAACGAATAAATGTTCATCTGATGCTGATTTACGCACATTTTGTGACTTGAAGCCGAGTGAGCTCGTACCGCCTGAAATAACAACCCAATCAAGAAACAATTTCAAGAACCTTTAAGGTAGAAAATGGAAAACTAGGTTGACAAAATGTTAAAATACAATTACAGGTACTGATCGTCGATATAATTCATTTTTATTTGTGTACTATTCTTTTCAAACACACGTTCAAAACATCAATTACGGTGTGACATCAAAATGGCACATGTCTTAGATGAAAATAATAATATATACTAAATTTGTTTGTGTGAGTCAAACTGTACAACACCTGAAACAGTTTGCAAAATGTTCTTGAATGTGGCATCGTTAAGACATTATGTTTCTAACTGGCTATGCATGTCAGAAGTAATGAATAACGATCATCTCTAATTGTTGTCAATACATGTAACTATATCAAACAAGATTATATGCCAGATCCATCAATCTATCTGAAGAGCTTGCCTTTCAGTTATCTAAAATAACACCACCAATGATATGAACGAAATAAGGATGTGTTTATCTTGAATCATACCTATTCTAATACCAAACCCTTTGGAAATACATAAAACATACATTGTTATTTTACAAATGAACCTCCTTCAAGGCACACGTTTTTAAAGTTTATTACACCAGACAAAACGTGTTTTGCCCGTTTGTGTTTGGTTATGTTATTATAAAGTTCACCTTCATAGCATACATGTTAAGGTCTTCCTGTTCTTTTGTTATATAATAGGAAAGTACAACGTGTATTTCTCTTCCCTACAAAATTTGTTTTTTCTTCCTTGTTGCGTATGTTAGGAAAGGCAAACAATGCACAGGAAACAAATATTAATGCCTAGGGGTGTGACAATATGTGACGAGCCCTGTAAAAATAGGTACAAAGGTTGGCAGTGTTTTATAGTTCTTAAACGAGTACTCATTAGAAACATTTGGCGAAAATTTATGCCAATTTAACGGAACACAAGGGTCAATCAATCAAAAACGGCAGTTTTTGAAGTTTAATTAGTTTAAACTTATTTATTTTACGACGATTGTGAAACAAGCTTTTGCAACTTATATTAAGCACTCTCGTTAGCACGATGTTGAGCGAGAGTGTAGTCTTGTGATGTGGGGGTAACCGGACCACCCGTGGGAAACCCACTTGTCCGACTTGGTGACCACAAACCAAACTGGGGATCGAACCCGGGTCGACTAGGTGATAAGCGAGTGCACTAACCACTGCGCTAACCAGACAGTTTTTTTTATAGGTTGTAATACAACGAAACATCTTTTTTGCATGTCTTTATTTATTTTGAAGTTATAGATCATACGCAAAACAACATATTATTCAACCGGGGACAGAATTCTAATTTAAGCATGATACCAGTATCAATGGTAAAAGATGTTTCCATGGCAACCGTTATAAATTGCAATACAAATTGTAACACAAAAGGCATAAAACATACAGCTCTTACACTACATAAATTGATTATGTATAGGCTGTCACTTTACAATTATGGTTTAGAAAGAAAAAAGTCACATGATGGTAAAGTCAATTTAACAAAGTGATGCTATCTGGATAACGTTGGCCCATAAAGCACTTTAAAAATATAGTTATTTTTCTACTGCTCGATGATTTCAAGTGAAATTAATGCTGTATTTTTAAGCACTTTAACAAAGTCAGTTGGTACTGTATTGCACTATGAGTTAAAATGCAATCAGTGTTATCATTTTTCCACTATGAACGTTGTTTCCAAAGAATGCAAACATTCCACATATGCGTTCACGTATATTTCAATCTTATTCTGAAATATGAACGCGGCATCAATTGTGCTGTGTTTTGCATTGAGTCCAAATTTCATTTCAATTACTTTAGCATATTTATTTGACAATAAGTGTAGCCTTTTAGTTTGCCAAACAACATTTAATGCTTATCCATCGGTAGTCACTACCTTTGTCTTGAAGTTCAGTATTTGTGCGCTGACATATTGTGACCAGCGTTGATGAAATGCACTCGAAATACAATACTAATTTAAAATGTCGTCATTTGCAATCGTTTTAGTATTCGTATTAGTTATAGCTTGCGAATATTCTTCGTTTTTTCTACCCTTTTTCGGATTTGTGTATTCTTAAAGCATATTATTTGAGATATATGTATCTATTCAAATATCAAATATCACCTAGTATGTCCGGTTATCTGATTTGATGTAAAGGTTCGAATGGTCGAACAAACCGGAACATGCCACCTCCCATGTAAGCCAAACACTCGAAAGTCTTAGTGTACTAGGGAGGATTTTGATGTTCTTGCCTGATAATTGTCCAGTTTCTTTAAAAGTGGAGCCGGATTGATCATTCGATTGTAACTGGAAGTCAATTTTATAACTTTCATTGCTCTTTGCTTATGGAATCAAAATCCAGTTTGCTTTATCACTGAAATTCTGCGTACGGCATCGACGTAAACAAGAACACCGCCCAAAATTGGATCGGAATTCGCTATACCAATAAGGGGGCGGAGTGAACTGCCTTTATCCATGTGTATCACTATGCTTAACATCCACAACGACAAAATTGATCGGCGTACGATTGAATGTAAACTATATGGCTGCACTTTGAATAATACGTATTATATTTTTACTTTCTTATAAAAGATTATTACTATAGAATTACACTGTGTATATAACTGAACTGGAGTGTGAACTCTATTTTTCAGACACATTACACCAAGCAAAAGAGAGGGTCTCTCTACATGCCGTCGATGTATCGCCCAGTACCACTGGTAAAGTGAAATTTTAGCCTTTTTTCAAATTCCATTCCATGTCATAAACAAGCCAATTTATTATAGATTTATAATTAAGAAAGTACGGTACTTTCCAGTGAAATCATGTTAAAAAACAAACAAAAAAACAACAGACAAACGAGCAACTATTCCGTGAATTTAACCGGAACAACTATTATATGATACGAGAGAATAACATAACACATGAATGCACAGTTAAAATGGTATCCAACGTCTTCAAATCATTTGATATTAACTATTTATTGGTGATAGCATATGACATTTCATCTACGACAAGTGAACAAAATAAGAAATTTTTTAGATTAAACCTCTTACACATTTTTTTCCGTTTACAATTCCTCAGTCTTCAGGAATGACAAAAAATCCGAAGTAAGTGTGTGGTGTCGGATGTCGAAATCAAATGATCATTTTTCGGTAAAATCAGGTTTTAAGTATATGAATTGTTGGCTTAGTTTTTTTTTTTTCCAAAAAATATTATTTTTAACTATTAATACGCCAAAAAAGCTGGTGGGGAAATCCCAAGAATCAATAGTGTACAATCATCTGATATCGATATCGATAACGGTAAATCTGTTATATTTTTATCATTAGTTCTGACTGAAAATTGCAAAAACACTGTAACCACGGCAGTGCAGGAACATTGTAAAGCTATATGCTGCAAAATATATACAAAAGTCGCCAAAATATATCAGCACAGAAACACCCTGTAATGAAGAAGGCAAACACACAAACTGAATACTTGATAAAACTTGGTTACCAATATGCCTATGCCAAAATCAACAAAAGTGTATGAAACAGCGTTCTACTTCAGAATTCAGCATAGAATGGACTTCTTCTTATTTTAATGCAAGATTTTACTCTGTCTAGAATGTGTAATTGTAAGTGGTTCTATTGACAATGCTTAATTTATTTGGTGAAGCATTATCTAACAAGTTGAAGGTGTCCGACTAAATACTGCCTTCATTGATAGGTTTAGATGTTGGACTGAATTTTCATGACATTGGAAGACGGTTAAGTATTTCAAGACAGCTGCCGTATTGCATTAATGGATTGACATCACGGCAGAGCGACCGTGTTGAATGGCTGCTAAGATACTATCCAAATTACATTCCCTACATCTTTCGATTAACAACTTGCAAAATAAACTGTACAGAAGTATTTTTCAACAGCCTGTCTCTTTGAAATTCAGCACTAAAACATACAGCAATAACAGAAGCCATAATACTGCAACAGTTAATGTTGGCATAGCTCCAAAAGGATTATCTTTTTCATGTTCAAATCATTTAAAGGTACAGCTAGTGATTACTTAATTTAATATGACAGCGATAACTTGAAATGTGTGGGAAATTGTATAGTCACAGACAATACTTATGTGAAAAACTACAGAAACAAGCTCAGTAGCCAAAAGTTTAAACATAAACCACGTTTAATGGCATAGGGTAAACGCCAAAGACAAAGAACACAAAAACAAAATTATCACAAACAAGAAACATGGAACAACAGCACAAAACTCCACAAACAGCACAGTGCATATATACTATATAAAAAAACTAGATATGTTTATCAAGGATTGTTAGGTACCGCATTGGAACGGTCAGTAAAATGTAAATTTACTGGGGTTTGAAGAAGAGTACGTGCACAAACCCCACTCTTATCCCACAATCCTGAATAAAGATAAAAACGTAAAAGGTAAATCTTATCAAATTATGCATTAACTTGAGGAAACTTGATAAGATGAACCGATTCAACTAATTTTTGGTGTTTTTATATTAGTAAGAGTTATCGAAAGTAATGTTCCTTTCCGAACATCAAAGCACCGAAAGTACTGAGAGACTGGCGTAATGGTGAAATAGGTGCCGAGACTAATGAAGAGGTCAGGATTTTTTATTTTAATGAACATAAGGTATCCATATAAGTTCATTTGATATTGTTAACATTTGCAATTGCCCTGCATTAAATTTTTAAATGAAAACTGCTTTGCATTTTGAAAGCGTTTCAAAGAATAGTGCGCAAAACGAAATGGAAATTTCACGACATGGTTAATGAGTGGTAATGAAATATACCTTGTACTATTCTTTATAAAGGCACTTAAAAGGCAATATTGCAATACATGTATGTGGAAATTGGCGTTGTATCGCCTATAAATGTTATTGAAAGTGACATGTTTTGTGATCGATGGTTTCAGTGCCGACTCCTTGCTGTCTATTTATTCAGAAACCAAATCATTAACAGTGCTCAGAGAGTTGGGAATAGTATTATGTTTGTCGAGACTGATTTAAATGACGTGATAAATTAAAGATGTGCTTGCAAGATGCGATTGATATGCACTAACAATCCTAGCTATGAAAATGATGAAGTTTTTAACGAGTGATTGCAAGGTTGCAAGTGTGTACGAGTGGATGATGCATAGTAATTTGTAAGTCAATGGAGGTTGCAACAGCTTTTTCCATACTGTATTTTGCTTTCATATTATGCACCATTCACAGCCTTCTACTTTAAAAGTCCATGTACAACATCTTTCTTAACGAAATAATACACGTTCAATCAACTTTTCAATAAACACTTCTTCCACACATCAAGCATCAACAGTTCTTACACAAGTAATTTTCAGTATTAAAGTAATTTTAATAGAGGTAAACGCCATCTCTTTTTCAATTATGTGCGTAATCAAAGTAGTCTCGACACGCATAAAATCATTCTCCTAGTCTATGAGCACGTTCATTGCTTTGATTATACTATGCAAGACGTAAATATTTATATTTAAGACTGTTTATGAAATATATACATAACCGGGTATTTTTCGGAAAAAAATGGAATGAAGGTTATGTAGTCCAATACATAACACAATTGAGAAAGCATATTCAAAAGTCATTTGTGAATATTATTCAAAGTATTGATAAATAGTCGGCTTAACGTGATCGGACATTTAAGAGGGATAGGCTTATTTCAAGGCAAAGCTTTTATAATATTTTAATTTCAAATAACCATGTTTAAATTCAAAACAAGCCGTTATTGTGCCGTCATTTTGTTTCTGAATTAATTTCACGATAGCATTTGACCAGTTAGTATGTGTTTGCTGTACAAACTCTATATATAAGAATTCACAGGTAATAAACTCTGCATTTTAACACGTTTACTCAAGAGTTATGCACGAACATGATCTATAGGTAGTGTTCGAAATTAATTAAGATGTGTTTCAGGGCAAATGTTTATTGTTGACCTTGTATATTTACGAACTGTTGAAGTTGTAATAAATGAATTAGCCAAAATTGTCGACACAGAAAGTTTTTTTTCTTATATGCTGATAATTTTTTATGCTTTCCTATTAAGTTGTAAATACAGGCGTATAAAAATATTGCCATAAATGCAAATTAAAACCGATACAGATCAGACGAAGATCCTTATGTTTTGGAAAGGGGATATATTTCCTTTAATAACTCAAGTTTCGCCTTTGGAAAGAAGTCAACAATTAACATATTTGAGATTATTCTTTAGCTCAGATGAAAAATGCATTCTGTTTTTGTGTATTTTTCATACTTTTTTCATACTCTGGTGAAACAAGCACAGCAACAATGAAACTCATGTCTGAAAAAAATAAGTGCAAAAACATTAGCAAGTGATCAGGAAACTACCACTCATACAGAACGTTTAGACCTAGAACAACTCCAAACATTGACATCTTCCCAATTTATGTTTTAATGTGGAGATAATATGTTTCAATTTTAACAATGAATATTACTCAATTGATAGCACACTCATATAACTCAAGCACTTCTATCAGGATAGTAAATATCTCTCAACAGTTTTAATCTGTCAGTCCCGAACTTTCTTCCGAGATGGCCGTCCTCGTCTTGCCGTAAAACGTCCCGCACGCACGGAAAGTAGCAGACAACTGTTTTTGTATCTCACGACACAACAGAACAAATATAATCTTTCTAACAAGGCGAGAAAAATGATGATGCTTTGATTAAACAGTGGACTGCTCATCTCTAAAGTATATGTCTTTAAGCAACAAAGTTGCATGCGTTTCTCATCAATCCAAGATGAACATTCATAGAAGACCAATGATCCCAATGCCTGTTTATAACAATTGCTTAAGCATTACCGTCAATTACAACTTCTCATATGAAGACACTGTAAAAAGGAGTCTAAATCTGTGATTGTTGTTTTGTGAATTTGTGCTCCGTTTTGGTTGGAAAAATGTGTCTTAATTCATCAGAGATAGTAATAGAAAGTAGCATGCACATTGTTTATTCCATCGTTGATAGTTAAGTGTTTTTAATAATTTGCACATATGGGATAATTGTATACTGTTTTGTTAAGGCAAGATTTGATCTTGATATATTTGTTTTAGTTCTACGTTTATGCTGGTATCTTTGAAATATAAAATACATTTTTAAAAGTTTACTCTTGGTTTATGTTATTAATCTTAGACTGTAGATGTAATAATGAAACGATTGTTGCACTTCTGTTAAGGTCAATATGATCATTTATCGACCTGATAAAGAGATATCAACCTCGGGCCACGCCCCAGGTCAATAAATCACAATATCGGCCTAAAATCAAATCAAATCAAATGAACAGTTTATTTGAAGAACTACACGCACAGTAGTCGAAAGTTTAAACATAACCGTAGCTTAAAAAATCTTAAGTTGAATTTATTAAAAAGAAAAACTGAATAATACATAAAAGGATACTACAACTCATATCAGCTTGAATCAAATTCTCAGATGGCCTGACAAGCACAAGCCTCCCAGAGATTGCAACAAAAATATATGCAGTAAACATGCTAACACATCAGACATAATTCAAAGCAAATGTTAAGGTAGAGGATATCTATAATAAAAGCAATGGTTAGATATTGCTAGATATGATGAATGCAATACAGGCTAGGGAAGTACTAAGCTTAACTCAACTAAAATGCATTGCAACATGAAAAATAAACAACCAGAGACAACTGAAAATGAAAGGGAATGTTTAACTATATGAAGCGCAACAGCAGCACCTACAACTCAGTCCGCTTGAAGATAAACTGGTGTTTGTTTGTATATGATCGTTAATGTTTCTAAGGCAACGGTTCTTAGTTGTCCAATTTTATGCCGGAAGATGTGACTTAATTAACAAACAAGAAGAATTAGCTTTATGGTCAATCTAGATAAACCGAAATGCTCTTTCTTTTATCTTTTCAATATATTATTAGTATTTACTTCACCACAAAAATGCCAAGTTAAGGGACAGACATTAAGGTTAATAAAAAAAGACATAATAAAAGAGATTTAGACTTAAGCTTACCTAATTTGCAGAGATTTTTTCCCAATGTGCTTTAGTACATTTAATTGCCTAGATGCTTTCTTACATGTGTTTGAGACATGAGTATTGAAATTTAATCTAAAGTATATTATAACACCTTATTATTTTATTTCTTCTTCACATGTGATGAAACTATCATCTAGCTGAATGATTGAATTGCAGTTGTTATATTTTGAACTTATAGCTTTAGCCTGAAATCTATCCTGATTTGCCTGCATTATGTTATCTGAGAACAAGATTATTAAAGAGAGACAGGCCTGTTCTAGAGTGTTTTGAACTTCATTTATGTGCAATAATTGTATAGTACCGGAGAATGATTATATTTTACCGTACGTTTGCAATTTGTTCCATTTTAACAACCTGTTTCAAAATCGTCTCCTCATTACAGGGGTTGTAGCCTTTGGCGGACATTTAAATGCAGTACATGGATCACAATATACCGGTGTGCTGATGGATGGACGCATAACGGAGATAACAATTGCATCATACGTAAGATCAATACTTTACATACTGTCATGGCAGTGGTCTCATAATTCAATACAGCAGCTTCAGTGGCCTAGCATAATTTGCCAAATATACCCAGGCAAATGCATTACAGTTCAAAGTTTTAACATATAGATCCCATTCTATAACAACAAATACACAAGTGTACGAAATTTTTAATTTAAAAGCACAATCTATACTTACATATGTTAAATTGTAAATTCTGTGTGCATTTAAAACACAATTTCTACATTACAAGGTCAAAATAATCCACAATAGTATATTTAAAGCACTAATCTACATACACAAATGTACAACATACAATGCGTTTACATGTACATGTATTTTTTTAGTTTATTGATGGTGTCTTTGAAAAGTATCATTCACAAAATACTTTTAATACTTCATTCTTATTTCTCATAATTACGCATATAATTCAATATGATGAATTGTCTCTTACTAAATTTGTAATTCTGATATGGTGTCCATTTTCATATATTCGAATACATATTCAGCAATCTGCCGCACAAGTTGTAAGAATGGCGGGGTTTGCATTGAACCAGACATATGCGACTGCAAAGGAATAGCAAGCGGACAATATTGTGAAACAGGTAAATGGATAAAGGTCAGAAGCCATATACGGCATACATTTTAGTTAAATGAGGATTCCAAATGTCGCTATGATGAACAACCCACAAATGGGATCACCATTTTGTACCGATAAAAACTTGTCCTGCTCTATTTATTCACAACACGTTTAAGCCAGTAGCAAAGAGGTTAATTCATTACCTTAATCATTTCAGGCGTGAAAAAAATTCAAATGCTTTCAGGTTTCAAACGTTTTTGCCCAAACCCTAGACGTTTCTATTGCCATGCGAAACACATGTTTTCATTTGTTTGATTAAGTGTATTACAATTGTCAAGTGTTGACGGCGTCTTACAATACAAGCGATGATAATACTGATATGTTCTCAAGGTTTTGACCTATTCGTTTGGTAAAATAAATAATGAATAGAAAAATGGCTTCTAAAAACAAAATACAAGTATGAGCATAGTGCTATCATTCGCAAGAAAATATGTACGCCCGGCTGTTTTGTATTAATAGAAATGTACGCATGTGTTTCATTCACTCAAATTTTCAATTTCTTTGCCTTCACTGGCTTCAGGACAGCCAAAGCATGTATACTAGAAATCTGTTATCAGCATCACTAGCGAATCCGGGGGGGGGGCCTCCCTCAAAACCAAATGTTTTTTGGTTAAGGTGTTTGGCAGGGGTGTTTGGGGGTACTCCTCAAGATAATTTTAACAATTTTTAATCCGAATTGGTGCATTTTTGGCGCATAAAAACATCCAGGAAAAAATAGTCAACAGAAAATAGCATCTAGCAGTATTAAAATTACACTCTTTTTCAAAATCAATACAAACACATCTAAAACAAGCCTCAGTTTTGACTTATAAACCTTTTAGTACTTACTAAATAATGCATTTATGGAAAATATAAACTACTGATTACAAGATTGGAATCGTGTATTTAATAGCAGAAAGCGCAAAAATATTAAATGATCGGTGAGTGCTACAATAATTACTGTGGTCTTCTAAAGTCTTATAAGGAAGAAATATCGTGTTTTATGCTCATTACTTTCAAATTTACTTGGTATCCTTCATAAGAACCATTATTGTTTTCCTTTATTAATCCTTTTTTGAATATTAAAACAATTTTATCAATTGTGGAAAATCTTATTTGGGAGTAGTAGTGCATCTTTAAAATAAAATAGGGTCAGATAATGTCTTACATTACCTCTTCTAGATATCATTTTGACAGCTCCTGCACGAAAACTGTTGACTGCTACCGTATCAAAAGTCGCGAGAGTGCTCTCCCTTGGAAAAGAAGGGTACCACCTTTTGGTTTCCATTTCCATTTAATGTTGCTGTCGCCAATAAACTGGCGGATAATCCCTTCCATATCTGATATCATGTCACTAACGGGTTAATTAAATGTATGTAGTGCGCATTTGACTGCAAAATAAATATATAAGTGTTGATTTTACTTTAAACAATTTTAGATCCCCTTCGACAAAATGTGCTTGTGGTGAGCAATTTTGAAGGCAAGTTTGATCATTATAAAATGTTATTAGTGCAGCATAACTTATATTGACACACCAAATTACATCGCCCACTTCGTGTTTGCACTAAGAATATCGATTGAAGGTTGTCGATCCAAATAAACCCAACGTTTTAACAAACTACCAATATGCGAAGTAAGTGCATTCATACCACAATCTACACAAACAAATGTACAAGTGCGCATTTCAAGTACAATAATACTAATGTACAGAGTGTGTATGAGTACTTGCTCAGACATACCCATCGAATCTATTCTTGGTATCATTTTACAATTTAATTTACATTATAGTTATATGATTTATCTTTATTACCGATAACATTGGTATTTGTTTTGTTCAAATGTGTGGCATTGTAACAGTTGTATAAAAGCTTTTTGTTTTGTAATCTTTCACCTTCTACTGTATAGTGAATTTAATTGTTGGTAGCACCGATATTTGTATTGTGCGTATTTATAATGTCACTGGTTATAAATCTTATTTATTTTATAAGGAAACAATTCTTTGTTTACACAGTCCATGTGCATTCAAACGTCTGCATTCCGCGATGCTTCAACGGCGGGGTTTGTATTGGACCAGACATCTGCGACTGCAAAGGATTGGCAAGCGGGTTACGTTGTGAAACAGGTAAATTGATACTCAAACAATTTTCTTGTATTAAGTGATATTTGCTAAATATTTACCACTGAATGCAAACAATTTATGGTCGTTTGTGAACTACCCAAAACTATGATCTTAAGCCAAGTACATATCTTTATGCATGTATATGCAACGAAAAGCGTGTCGATCAAAGAATTTACTATCTAAATTATGGAATAAAAAACTTATTTATGTTTACATTTCTTAATAAGTTTGCTGGAATATTTCAGTTATCGCAACAAAATCTACTGATGTTGGTAAGCAAAATGTTATTGTTGTCATTTGATTACCCATATTTTGAATGCCCCATTGTTACCTACTTTTGATAATTATTATGTTTGGCGCTTACTTATTGCTGTTTGATTTATTAAGCTGTATTGGCATTTCATTTGCTCTGAACAGATGACAAAGATAAGTTGGTCACAATTCAGAACAATATCTCTGACAAATATATTTTAACATTGTGCATATTGATGATCATTTTCCCGAAAAACATTCAGAAATTATAAGTTAATTGTACATAAGGTGTTGTTGATGAGTAAAAAGAACAAAATATATAATTTCAGAGCGCTCTAACCAATATCCTCCTACGAAGCGACAGACCACTGCAGCAGACAACAACTCTTCAATTTTGAAATAAAAATAATATATGTTACTAAATGCATGTACTAAATATGTAGTTCTTCAATAATGCAATGAACTCATTATTCATTTATAGAAATATTTTACTTCAGAACTTTTGAACTTTATTTTGGAAAAACAAAAATCTCATAGTATGTGCTGAATTTACGAGCAACACAAAAATAATATTCACGTTATCATAGATAGACAGCGTTTAGACAGTATAGACCAGATTTCGGCTTCTGATAGCATTATTGAAATACGAGTTTGGATTTTGTTGTTCAATGATTTTTAATGAGAGTATTTTCCTGTGAATTAACTGACTATGTATATCTAAAAAAGATGAGTTTAATTCATTTTATAGAAATATTCTACTTTATTCTTCTTGACTGTATTCAGTTATTTATCCGGGACATGTCAGCTCATCAAATACTTTTTTCTGCTACAAAGTACACCACAACACAGGACTAATTACAAATTTACACCAACACTAGTTATTGACCACATTTTAAATCGATTGAAAATACCACGGGATGACCGGTTTGGAAGCTTATGCTTCCTTTATCTTTTCTGTAAAGATGCAAGATGAATATACATGTATCTACTACATGAGACTTAGAAAACGCACGTGTAGTGCATGCGTTAACGCTTGATAATGCGTATTGCATTCTCCAATATTCAGTCAAAACGAAACTGAATATTTCCATCAAAGGTAGCTATCATTAATAAGAACAAAACGTACACGTTTTTAAAAAAATAACTTGAAGAATTCGTGACTTCAATGTCAGTAGTTCATGCTTCGTTAGTTTAAGTTTTGAACTTATGTGCTCATAAATAGAACTACTGAAATTGAAGTGAAAACTATCGTATTGATAAAATGTATTTGATAAATATGTACGTGTGGACGTCCCTTTCCCCTGATAGATGAAGTTGTTCGTTTTGGGTTAATAATGTATGTTTTGAAGGTAACACATGCAGTCATATTAAAACACAGATGTTGTCTTTTTCGGTGATGGTTTATTGTCATTTGCAAGACCAGTCGTGTAGTCACCAAGATTTGTTCCCGCAGCTTCTCATAAAACCAATTTCGACATGTTGTGGGACCAACTCTCGACTATACATGTTCGTGAATGGAGTCATTATCCCGGCGACTTGTCGACATCTTAACTTAAGAAAGAAGGTCGTGCCTTTTGAGCAACGACTATGTTCAGTAATATTAGTACCTCGAATAATGGTCATAAGACTGGAATAGCGATTCCGAATGATTGTTTGATTGTAACTCTTATCCGCATTTAAGGTGGAAACAGCTTGCCTTAAATAGCCTGCACTTCGTCTGCAGATTTTTTAGTTATATAATTTATAGGAGCTCGGATTCTTGCACTTCGGAAGAACGTTTCCGGTGACTATGGCCGTGCAGGATGATTCCGTCTGACACAGATCATGGCAGATGATTCACTCGTAGCAACTCGTCACTTTTCAGGCGCGTACACCCAAACAAAAACGGATTTGGAATAAAAACCGAAGGAGTTTAGGGGGTGAAGGGGTTAATAAGCTGTCCGTCATCGATCTGCGTAATCCCAAATTGGCCCAAGCTACGTGCCTGCTTTAAAATTATTCTATCATTAAGTCTATGAAACCATTATTATAGCATAGCAAGAACAACACGAAATAATTGTTATCAAACAACGCTGTCTGAGAGGAAGATTTTGACATCAACATCGAAGTAAAATTACTATGCACTAGCACGCTAGTAAACAACGTCGCGTGCGATGTTTAGTGATTTTTACGAAAATGCATTTTCTATGTCAATTTGTACACAATTAACCGATTTCGGCACGAGCCCCTCTAGTCGACTTTTAATTATATCCGGACTGGAAATACAAGAATGAACTGATGGATATGTTTGAAATGTTCTTAATGAAGTGGATACCGCTTCAGAATGCAAAGAGAAGTTAAGAGTGTTGCACTTATTAGAACTGTTTATCAGCAATTCTAATCCTACGAGATGTTGTCCTTTTTATTTTATGACACTGTGTGTCTCTCGTTTTATGAATTATCTCAGTCTTGATTATTGTGCCATGAAACAAGATCTTCAGCAGGTGCATTTGTTTTTTTGTATTTTTGGGGGGAGGGGATTTCCATAATGGATAAGTTCTTTCCGAATGCATTTCCAAACGGCTGTATAGCTTAGTAGCTGATTTTATTGGTAAAAGTGACACATTTTAGAAAAGGACAAGACATCGACACACAGTAATCACTCATTTAAATAGGAACATTAGAACATATGGTACTGATACACTCATAGATTAAGCAGGCTCGACTTTATACTTCTGGTTTGAAAAGAAGCAGTATATAAGTAGACATTTACCTGATTTGATTTGTACCATGTCGCATTAGCAGAAACCTCATGACGCCATCTGTGTTCTCTGTAAGACTTAAAACGACAACTATATTTGAGAGGCTGACCCTCGTACTTTTAACATGCAATGTAATTGATAGTATTTCGTGTTTTTTATTTTTTATTTTGGATTCATAATGACAATGCTGTCATATCGAGTGTGCTATTTTCAATTCTTTTCATAAGTTACAAATACCATGTCGCAAAAGTATTTTAAACAATGGGGTATGTCTTTCTTTGGGATTTATCACGATGCACTAAGTATATATATAACATGATGCACTCTCATTCTAACCATACCACCATTGGCTTTTATCATTAAAGAACTATCAAAGATTTAATTGATAAATGCTTGTGGGTGCTCATTGACCCGACAAATGAAAGGCATACGTTATATGTCCTGTAGTTCTTGAGTGGACATCAGTGCTTTTAACATTAATAACAACATGGAGAAATTACCGCAGAAAATCAATGTCTTCAAACATATTGAATCATAGACAAGATTATTGCAATATTTTCAAGAAACAGACATAATAACATATATACCTCACTTTGACCTTAAACCATTCCCATATCCATATCCCAAGGCCATATTCTCTGACCAACAGTGGACAGCTCAATAAAAACTTCAAGGACAAGCCCTGTAGTCAAACATTCAAATATAAACATTGTTGAGAGAAACAAGGTAAGTACCCAAATAAAACAAAACAAGGGAGACACACGTACAAACACCACAAAAAGCCCACATACCCATCAGATTAGCTTAATCAATTAATGAGTATCGCCTTTGAATGGTCAGTAATACATGAATTCACTAGAACATTTGTTCACTGGGGTTTGATCTAGTTCATATGCACGTGTCCTAACGCGGACCAATATTTACAAATATAAGTCTCAACAGAGCAACCATCAACCTGCAAACGAATGAATCAAGCCGATGCAACATTGCAATCTCTTATAAAGTACAATGCAGTCATTCAAAGACAGGCATCACACATATTTCGCCTTAGAAAATTCAAGGTTAAAACGTGTGTATAGTCACATAATGAATGCATTATTGTACAGAGACAGAATGAAAATAGAATATAAAACACTAGAAGAGTGTTCTTCGGGATATTAAAAGGAAAAGAACCGAAAACTTTAGCAACAGTCTGTTATATATGAGACGGCAACTTCTTGCTTAGGCTATTGTACTATAGGAGTCTTTATGATATCCCCATACCCCCATGGAAACCATCTTTGGACGCAAACAGTCGACCTAGTCGAAAACGAAAGGGAACGTTATTTCGGACATAAAGAATAATCGAAGCAAATGTTAAACATTTAAAATAAAATTTAGAGTATGAGAATAATACATTCACCAGATTTAATGTTTCTTTCACTTTAAGTTTGCCGTTAAAGCTGTAGACCGAAATAATTTAACGTATATATAGGAGTTCTTTCGACATATAGTTTAGATGGTTGTCAAACTTAAGACATCATAAGAAAATCTTTCGTTCATCAACATGAAAACGTTATTATATATCTATCAAATATGCCGTACAATATGTTCTGCACAGGCTTACGTTTCCAACCCAGAGATAAGATTCCTTAGTCAGAATAAAATTGATAATGGATTGATGATATAAAAATTAGTCATGTTCGCGGTCAGTTGCCCTAAAGTTTGATTTTCAGCCGTAAAATAATTAATGTAAGATGTTTATTATGGAATGTAATGTTTTTTATAAGTTCTTCCTTACAATAGCTCAAACTATTTCGCAATCGTTTTGTGAGAGAAAAAATGAATATTATTAAAACCTGATTTTCTGAAAAATAAACCAGATTTACAGAATGACATAACGGAAACTGCAAGGAAAGTCCAGAGATCCCGTTCGTTCAAAGGCACAGGTATCAAGGTAGAACAAATACAAAATAGCTTCAAGACAGTGTCATGATAATGATAACCTCACAGGACTGTGTATTGCCAGACAAAAGGCGATCCCAGCCGAATCGCGATCTTTGACTTGCGATCCACGAATTGTTTAACGATTCACTTGCTATAAAGAAATACATATTTTGGAAGATAATGAATAACAAAATAATAACAACAGCTTCATTTTTGTTACGTCTTTTTAGGGTTAACAACATTTAAACTTTCTTCGTTTACACAATACACACTCAATTGGCTACACTCAATCTTAGCTACTCAATCTGCTAAATTACATATTATGCAATTGAAGTTCATTAAAACATGTTTTGCAGATCACGTTTTGTCAGCCTTCACATCAAACCCGAAATATTTCCAGATTTTAGAAGAAAAGAATAAAACAAAAAGATTTCATTGATTTCAGCAAATATTGTGGTTGTTGAAAATTAGAAATAATGCAGTGTTTATCCGAAACTGCGAAATACGTTACACTGACGCAACCGGAAGTTAATGATCTTTTTTATAAACTTAGCTGGGGCATTTTTATATAGCGCTGGATTTGATGTTTTTGTTGACGGTGATGCCATGTTGACATTGAATTGAAGAAGAAAATAAACGATAGCTGTACAGAAGATTCGTATTTTATTTTATTATTGTATATCTTTATGAGTTCTTTAATGCTCTTTGACTTTTTATTTCTTGTTTCTATATTTTTATTATTCGTAAAACATTATATTCTCTTAAACCCTTAACTAGAAGCATTCTCCATTCGAACACTGCACACTAAATTAATTGCTAGCTCTCTATGAATTAACTTCCTGTTGCATCAGTGTAACGTATTTCGCAGATTTTGGATAAACACTGCATTATTTTTTTTTTATTTTAAACAACCACACTCTCTGCAGAAATCAATTAAATATTTTTGTTTTATTCTTTTTATAAATTTTGCACTTGAATCGCGATTCAACGATTTCAGCATTGGCGAGTATTTGTGTCGATTATTTTGCTTTGACTCGCGATTACTAGGGTACAGCCCTTTTAAACTTTAGCAAGAATGTTATTAGATCAGCATGGACACACTAATTTATTGCTTTTTAAATTGTCAAAGGGTAATTTTATGTAAGATTCACAATTCTTTGCACGTTTTGGAATAAACTAAACACTCATTTGAAATCGGATAAAAATTCATTCTAAAAATAAGTTATAAGAAACTGTCTAAGGATACCAGGACTAATGGCAAATAAACCACCACCTTACAACGGGCATACTTTAAGGACGTATTTTACATTGAGAAGTCTTAGACATTGTGTGTCTCGCAAGCGGATTTGTCATTAATTACGGCCAAAAATAAAACTAACTAACTTTTCGAGGGACGCATTAAGGTTCCTTTTTTGTGCTTTTAAGTAGTAAAACGTGCTGTCAAGTTGGATAATGTGTCTGAAATGACAATCCAATACATTCAAATGCCACATGACTGACCCTATCTTTATTAATTCCATTTACATAATATTCAGAGAGTTGTATCCTTTTTCTTGACACGTAACTCTACTATGTTGTTCTGGTTTGTAGTTATTGGAGCTTTTTCATCGATATAATGAACAATGTGTGTATAAAAAAGTTTTGTAACCCATTTTAAAAATTATATTACATAATCTATGATACTCCAAGTGTATAGTTTTATTTTTGTTTTGATACGGGCCTGCCATTTTGTCTGTAATTATTTACAACAAGGTTGTCTTTAAGGTTGTGTTTTTCTTTTGTCGTCAACAGGAGTAGGTAAGTTCTGAAATTGCAACCCTTCGTTAATTATGGTATCGAATTAGTTTGGCCTAATCCTGTCGATATTATTTCTCAAAACGTAGGTTGTTATTGGACATCGGATTGTATCAAGGCGTGTGGCATGAATCCTATTGCATTTTATTCAAGATGTTGAGACACATCCTACAGGTAAGTAGAGACATATTTTTCAATCTATGTATTATTAAAGATTTTTATAACCAAAGTAGTTCAAATTCAATCTTAATCTTAAGAGCAAATAGTGATATTTCGTTTGTATTTCGTGAACTAATTTTAAAAGACATTCGGTGCTTGCTGTCTGAAACATATAAAAAATGATTACGTCATCAAATCGGATATGAAATCGAAATTCAGAAGCAGCAAGCAATTTTCGCTTAAAAATAGTATTAACATTAACATTAACATATCACTGAATATGATCGTTTAATAGAATTTTGTTTTATATGACGATTCGTGAAAGATCATTGTTCCAGTTTAATATAACCAGCACTTATATATACATATAGTACACATATGTATAAAGTAGTTCATATTCCATTGAGAAAACCTGGTTGTTCGATAAAAACCAAAAACAAAAAACAACAACAGTAATTTAATAAGAATTGATATCATGTACATTTTCAAAATAATTACGTCATCTAAGCGTGTGTGAAATCATCATTTAAAACAAAACAAGTTTCCTATATATATCATAAAGTTACTTATGCGATTCTTTCTCAATATTATCTCATATCAAGTATCATTATACTTTTAACAATCGGATATTTATTTTCTTTCAAATTATTACGAGTGCATGTAGTGCTTGATATGACATTCCTTTGTCAGTTTGAAGGCGTCGTTAGTGCAGTTGAAAGGGGTAGATCAGCTTGCCAAATGCTTTTTTACTAACATTGTTTTCTGAACTCATTGAATGAAACATTATACAACAGTAGACAGATTCCATTAAGTTTTGATTAACAGTCTCGACATTCTTACTGCCACATAACCTGAAAGAAGCCATTAATGTGTAATATATGTCATATTTGTCGTTTGAATTAAAGGTCTGAGGAAACAGTAAAAGGCATAAAAAATCCAGACTTTTTGTGGTAAATCAGCAAAAATCATAGACAAGGAGTTAATTCTGCGAAGTCTAGTGAAGGATTTCGTGACAGGCAATTTTGTCACGTTTGTGGTGGCGAGGCATCGGCTTCTGCAGCGGCAGTACCAACTAAGTCTTACGCAGACACTTACGTAAGTTGTTTTTTATCTAATCATCGTGGACAATTTGCTTCTTTTGCATGCAATATTTAAATGTGTTTACTATCTAATCAGCATGGTATGTCCAGGCATCATCCGATTAAAGGGAGATCGAAGCAGTTGTGAAAGCGGGATTTCATTTTTTATAATATATTTATTGATCGAACGTGGTTAGACAATGATTCTGATCTCGTCGTAATCAATCACACCTTTCATACATTATATACATCATCATTACAAACGTAAAAAACAGTCCATTTAAATGCATCAACTGAAAAACCAAACGTAAAAAAACGGAACCGTTTTTCTTCGTTCCGCAAATACGGGTTTAGCTAAAAGGCGCGTACCGTCATTGTGGTCTACTGCTTCAACGCCAGAATTAAAAGTGAAAGAAACATTGATTCATGTCTAGATGTTGTTCTCATACTCTGAATATAATTTTAAATGTTTAACATTTTCTTTGTTTAATGTTGTTTGATTGCATTATTTACTCGATAGAATTGTATGTTGAATCCGAAACAGTCGAATACTTAGAAAATCATGAGTGAATTATTTTCAAAGAACTAACGTATTTATTACTTTATAATGTCCATTATAGGTTTTAATGAAACTCTACATTGACAGGAATTTTACGCCTTCTGGCACCGGTAAGTTGAATGCACACTGTACTTTCTATATCTGGACTAAAGACTGCTTCGGATCACAGAAAATATTATTTGCGTTTGCAAATTTGGTAATGCTCGACATCGATCATATTTGTGAAGTTTAATTTATATGAAATAATGCTGGAGGGAATTAAGGGTTGTCGCCTCCAAAATGGGAAAGAACGGTATTAAGTAGGTCAAATGGGTTATTATACGGATTTTAGACGTTTAGTGGATATATTTGAGCATTGTGCTTATATATCAAATTCAAACCTCACAGAAATATTGTTAACACCAATATTTTGTTTTGCAGATATGATAAAATGCGAAGGAGAAGAAATACAAGTTTTATTTCAACAAAACATCAAAGTTAATGTGTATTTCCGCACTGAATTCCTTAAAAGAAGGGCTTGATTCGTATACACGTGAATAAATCCACATAGACATAAATTACCAAAAATGATATTAGCAAACTTTGGAATATCCAATTATTCAGCTTTATTCCAAAATTCCTGACGCCTCACATTTATATTCAAACATGCAAATCAGCCCAGACTCATAACATGTTCATATTCATTTGCTGTATTATGTGGTGCATCCACATGCAACCAAATGCAAACAGGAGACAAGTGCCGAGGGTTTGCTCATGAAACTGGTTTCAGTACACTTTATTCTATAACCAAACAGCCTATTTTGTTGGATCCTCTGGCTGTAAATCTACATCAGCTGCTTTCATCCATTCATTTCTAACTACAGAGATACTGCCCTTTGTTACTTTTTCTTGTCCGAAGCATACTTTTAAAACTACTGATATGATTGAAATAAAATTTGGTATATAGATGAAGGGCATTGAGAAGAAGTAGAGTACACACGCATCATTATCCTATCATATATTTTAAGGTAGCACATCCCTAATGAAAACCTCCATTTGTAACTCTTTTTTTTAATTTTAATGCTTAAGATTATGTTGTTAAGCACAGGACTACAAATCATTTGATGGTTTCATGGTAGCGGTTCGACTCGATCCAGAAAAAAAATGTTTTTTTTCCCTTTCTTCAGTTACTAATAATTTTACAGAAGTCAGTTTTGTATTTTCATTAAATATTAAATAAATACATATTTTGCTCCTCAATTTGAATGCTTTAGCTTATGTTGTTAAGCATAGGACCACTCACTTGGTATATAGATATATAGCAATGAGAGGAAGTGCAGTGCTTAAGTACAATACTCTTATCATGTATTTTCAGGAAGCAGACCCTATAAAGAAAACCTCAATTGGAAACTCTTCAATTGTAATGCTTAAGCCTATGTTGTTAAGCACAGGACGACAAATATTTTGAGGGTTTCAAGGTACCGGTTCGAATCCATCCAGAAACATTTTTTAGTACCTTACATTTTTTACAGAAGTTTGCATTGATTTTTCTTTTAACAGAGATATAACAGAGTTATTGCCTTTGTTACTTTTCGTTTGAATGAGCATATTAACTTTAAAACTAATATATATATAATTTAAATATACTTCATACAACTGTAAAGCATAATAAAAGGAATTCCATTGTACAAGGAGAACCATCAGTCTATTTCAGCTTATGACAGAGTTAGTTTCTTGTCAGCAGCGTGACTTATATCTTACTCAATTTATTTTAATTATACAACAAACTTTGGTCAAGCATTATGAGTGTAAATGCAGTTTACAATAACCTCGGAGTTCTTCAAAGAAAGAGTTTGCCATTCCAGTGTCAGGGGAGCATTCGGAAACAATTCTGGCTTCTGCCCAGGAAAAGGACTTGAGTTATTATATAAACTATCAGCTTTTGTCACACACGAGCTAAAATAAATTAGTATATACTAACAAACTACGTAAACAAATAATTTTGTGAGTTTCACATAAGCTTAATCAACAGGAAGTATCACTTTTCAAGTCCATCCAGTGTTGCTTTTTTTCAACATAATGTATTAATATTTAAGTATCAAACAACCCAAAACATATTTGCCTAGGTCTAATCAGTTTTGACTGCTGACTACCTTACACCATATTCCAACCCTATCAGAAATACTCCTTTTACGTCGACTGTGTGTCCAAAGAATTTTTTGACAGTCCAAATTAAGCCTTATTTATTACGACGGTTCTATGACGCTCTAGCATTGCTCAATAAACTAGAGTTTTGCTTTATTTGAGATCATTTTTATTGGGAAGAGTTCTTTTACGTTTTCCGTTTCATTAAGTTACATGCCAAATGTAAATGATTTATTATTTACCGTAAGGATACTATTACACAATCGCCATACTAATATGTATAGATGTGCCAGACGGGATACTTTCGGCGGGCTTGTTATTGACAGCACATATGTATTAAATATAATATCAAAGCACAATAGGTTAATAATGCATGTAAAATACGTAAATAAAAGTGTTCAGTAAATACAGCTAATGCAATTTAAAACATGTTCATATGAATTGTGAAGCACAACATATTTTCGTAGGCAAATTATTTTCAAGGGTGAATATGTTAGATCAATATTGTATACAAATTGTCCACAAATATTACGCTTAATTCGGCAATCAAACTTCTCGACGACTCCCAAAGACATGCAAAACCAGGGATTAAATTTTAGCCCAAATATGAAATGTTTAAAGCTCTGGAAAACTGTACCAACCACACTAGGTATTTCAAATTCTGTAGATCTTTTTGTACTTTGACCTTAAAATGGCCTTAACCTTGAAGTAGTCAATGCAGAATGTTAATTTAAGGAACAGAATATTCATACTTATGTCGGCTATTTTGAACGCCATCTTGGATGTCTTGGTCTTCTATATAATATTTATACCAAATTTAGTTTTAAAACGATCTACAATACTGCAATACATTCAATAAATGTCAATTTTCAAACATGACATTGTAAAAAGCATCAACCTATTATTTTTTTCTCTTAAAATCTGTAAATTAATCATTTTGAAGAAAATCATTGTTGCCATGACTATAAAAACTTTTATCTAGAAAAATCGTATGAAATTAAAAAATATCATTTTCAGTATCTGAATAGCCAATAAATACACTAAACATTGCATACATTTAGGTCACAGTATGTAGTACCAAAATACCAAAACAATACATTTACATACATAGGGAAATGACGGCCATTTTGGATTTTGGCGACCATATTGAATGAATCCAGAGTGGGTCCTGGGCCTTTTTTAAATCATATTAACATTTCTGAATGTATACAACGTCTCAAACAGTTAACCCAAAGTGCACAATTTTCACAATATGACTGGACTTTTATTCCAAAGATATAAAGAACAGCCATAAATTTCATCAACTCTTCATCGCGTATTGTCGTTTATCTCTTCTCCATCATTGAGTAGTAGTTGGACACCTGCAACCACAGGACCAAGTGATTGTCACGTAACAGAGTTACTATAGAATGTGACGTAATACGTTATATTTAAGATATAATTAAGATTTAATTTAATGGATATGTGTCTACATACTGTATGTTTAGTAATGTAGGGCATATTTGATTGTCATTTGAATATGAAGATGGTTGACAGCCGACCTGGTACAAATGTACAAAATGGTCATGTTAATTACAAAAACGTGTATTCCTGTGGTTGTAAAGCTGTCATATGTAGACAACAAATCAGTATAAAAGAGATGATTTGGGATGTGAAAACAGAGTTGGGTTAGGCACGGCAAGGAGACCGGCCTTGGGTCCTTAATGGACGGCAGTTAGGATGTGGGATTACCTTAAATGTCATGCTGTATTATATACTGATTATTATACTTAGAAAGAACGGGGAACAATAAAGACTTAGAACACTTGAACAGTTGTTGGTTGGTTACTGAACGAACTATCACGAAAGTTAAGTGAGCGTTGGCATTACGCGACATGATACAGAACCGATATCTGGCTTGTTCATGTCTAGTAATGCATATGATCCCTACGGCAGTCTTGCAAACTTTGTTGATTCCATCGTTAGATTTGTTGGAACTTCGTTGAACCTGTTCTCACCTCTCTTAACTACTTAGTTTCCAGCCAGAAATTCATTGTACATTTTAGGCGCAATCTGTGGCATTGCTTTCATATCTGAAAGGTTCACTAGTCCCCAACTTGCATAGTTCGTGTGATCGTAAACTGTAAACCATGGTAACATTGCTGAAAGGTCTTGACGTGAAGTAGCCAGTTACCATTTATCTGTGCCTTAATGTAGTTCATCAGTGTGAAACTGCCAAACCAGTTCCTTTCCTTTCTTGGCTCTAATACAAATGTCGGCCGTTGTAATAGTGTGGGATTGTACAATTTCCATGCTACCCATGAATTTGATAATCAATGTTGTTATCGTCTCAGACTCGTCAGCAGGTGCTTGAATTATTGGCATCATGCACGCGTTTGTGACTAGATGATATACGGTACACGCACCTTCATTGAATAAGTTCTGGCAACGGAGAAACGTGCTGCGTACCATCATTTGCAAGCCCAATAACAGTCCATGGCAATGTATTCAGGTACGTAACATGCTGGTGGTTGTCTTCTCTCAACCAAGCGTTCATGTTGCAATTATACATTATAGATGGTGATGACCGTTTGGAACTTATTTCATAAGCCTTATTGTTGGTTCGGTAAGCTTAATAAGCTTATAATATATGGTTCACTTATCTCCTTGCATGATGTCAAGATCACGTGATAGGTCTTCTAATGATAGATGTCCAGAGCCTCTTTGCTAAGTAACCATTTGGGTACTAGTATAATTTTGTTAAGAATAACCGTATGAAACTGGTTTGGGTTATTCATGTTTGTAATCGGTGTAAATGAAGACATATAAGATAATGACTAGTATAACATCCGTTATATGTGATTTCAAATGTAACTGACCCAAATAGGCTGTTTTACTTTAAGAATTTAATATATTGTAAGCCTGTCTAACCATAATGTCAGGTTCGTATAAGCAAAACTAAAACATTGTTTACATTTGTGTTTGTTTGTGCTGTGATTGTATTTTAATATCAAAATATTATATATTATGGAACGAAAGGCATACCTGTTCATGGAAGAGAGCCATATAATTCGCGTGTAATCTTACCCAGCGCTGTGGGTGAATATGATGGGGAAAGGCTTATTTGAATTAATTGATATGTTCTTTGCGCACAATAGGTGTGCTTGATTAATTTGTTTTAACTTCTTAAATTGACTTAAATGTTTGAAAAGTGGTATGCTTTTGTTATTCTTTATCAAAATGATACTCGAAACTTTTTTTTAAAAATATGTTATTAATACTATATTATTATGTTAAAAAAAAAATCTGAATATATAAAATGATTTTGTTTTGTGGCGTGAAATATTTCTCTACAAATCTAGTGATGTGATTAAAACACATTTAAAGGGTTGATATCGAAACATGAAATAGAAATGATTCCGTTGAGCTTTGAGCTTATTCGAAACCTTATGTCAGCTTTTATAGGGCGACAGCCAGTCTGAAGTATCCTACAAAACATGAGTGGTAAAAGCTTTGCATTATCACTTTTGCCAACAGAACCATTTTGTAGGCCTCTTTTCTGAGATCTGAGGCAGACTACTAGCACTTATTTCATATATTAATATACCGACCATTTTCATTTGAAGAAAAATGCCCTTCATCTTTATCAAACTGATGGCTAGATAAAAGCAACTCACATTGCGCATTTTACCATGATACGTTTATTACGTAAATTTCAAGATATAAAATAGTTCTCAATTTATTAATAATTAATATCGTTTCAACAGGTAGAGTGTGGGATAACATTTCCGATAAAAGAAAACAAAAACATGTATTGAATTTTAAAGTTGCACGCACGCTAATGATGATAGACTACATAACGTTCATCTTTGTCCCGTAAGTCTACATGACATCAGAAAAATAAGTTGCACTATCTTTGTTTTTCACAAATGACATATTTACGACACCTGGTAGCACAAATTGACTTCATGTTAACTTGAAAGCAAGTGTTCTGTTTCTTTTAATGTGACAGTCATTGATATCCAACATCCAACATCTGTAATTCCATGATCTGTACAGTAAGATATAGTTTGGAATAAAATATATTGGTTATATGCCTGCTTTGGGGTTTGACAGCACGCTCAATTTACTTCGTTAGTTGCCAATCAATGGCTGTCGGCATGACAATTAAGTGTGTTACCACTAGACCACGAATCCGTTATATCTCTGCGTAGGGGTTTTATTACGTTTTATGTTTTTTACGACGCCACTGGATTTCCATTGGCGTTAGCTTTATTGAGAGGTTCAGTCTTGTTAAGTTGTGGAGCAAAGTTTACAGACGAAATTGGCGTCTGGTTAAAGTTGTCATGGTTCTAAAACGTGCGCCATAGTATAACACTGGCACACATGGTCCCTGTTTAACATCCTCTACGGAGGAAATATTTTAGTTGTGAGGCGGGATATTCCACATGCGGTTCAAAGGTCGGCAGCAAAATTTATTACAACCGGCTCAAGGATCCGCAACCATCGGCTTGCTTAGGGCATTGTTATAGAAGTGTTTTAAGTCCATCGCGTTTAAACAAACCAATAGCAAAGTGTTTCGTGCACTCATTCGCGGTTGTTGGCGTACTTATTCAGTCGATTTATTGTTTTTGTATTCAAAACACATTTTCTACTTACCTGAGTTTCAATGATAAATTATAAGCCGGTTTAAGTTAATGCATAACAAAGTAAGCGAATTTACTCCTACGGTCGCCTTCGCTCGATCCAGTTATCATTATTTTATTTGCAATACATGAACTATATAAAGGAAAACGGTGGAATTGATCATGGAACACGCAAAGTCTACCTTCTAGGGATTTTTACCTATAGTTCTAGTCGAACCAGATACTCGCTAACGTGAATTCATTCTAGGTCGTTATTATAAAATAATCGGAAACCCACGACTGAGCATTTCCGTAACAATCCATGAACACGATATATTATAGTAAACGAAGGTTTAAAAAGGTGTAACTGAATTGGTTACACACTATACCCACCATGTTGTTCGCCAAAAATGTTGTTTGTTCTTGATATTAAGGATTTATAATAAGATTCACTTAATTTAATGGTACATGGCAAAAGTTGTATTTCAATTCAATATACAGTGCTTGACGAAAGAAAATAAATATAGAAATGATTGTAAAAATATAGTAATTTACGGCCTATTATAGGCCGGTTCAAATAGTAAAGCCCTGAACTGTCAAAGAAATAAATCCTAATATATTTGCAAAACATTTGTAAACGTTTCCCTTGCAAATTAAAACTTAATACATGTGTATTATAAGATTTGCACTAGTTCAGTATTTACACAGAAATGTTTTGGGTATTTAAATATGCACTCTCACAGATTGACATTTTCGCCCTATTTTTAGTTTATGTCTAAAAATCACCTGATTTTGGTATCAATGTATTCTGTTCATTCATATAAGATAACTTACATTAGAACAGATCTCAATCGTTTGGGAAACTTTTTGAAATTCGTTTTTTTCTGAAAGCGCTAGTAACGCGTTAAAACATCAATTCTCGAACGTATATATAAAAAATGCGATCTTTTGTCAGCAGTCTTGTGTCACTGATTTTCAGACATTTAAGCAAGAATTGGTTTATTCTAGATAAAAAGGTGTCGAAACGGTCAATCTGTGAGAGTGCAGCTTTAATTGTAAAACAAAAAAACAACAACATTTTTTAGTTTAAAATGAAATCTAAACTTGCTGGAATTTATAACTGAAATGCAAACAAAATTTAAAATGGTTATAAAATTGCTAGTATATTATATTGCACAGCAATACCGGATACGGGATGAACAGCTTAATAAGGTAATAGTCACTTTTTATTCTATAGGACAGAGCAATTAAAGGGAACATCTTACATGTGAGAGAACAAATGGCGCAAGATGACATGTTATTTTATCACATAACCTTTCATACATTTGAATAAGACTCAATGGTTATTCTTTCAATTAATGCAATAACCTTTTTGTTGTCTCTGCTATATTGTGCCTAGCGTCTCCTGCAGACAAGTTCTAACTGCGCTAAACGTGTATGGCACTGATTTAAAGGACATTATACACATCCTGGGAAGAAAATAACGATGCTCAGTGCTCATTTATGAAATTAGGGAATTCCAAACCAAGAAGAGGAACATTTCAAGCTTTTCCTTTCAAGATAGCATTCATTTTGCGTCATTTATCACGCATGGGCCTGATGTTTTATCTCATGACTGAAGTAGTATTTTCAAAATTTGGAAAAAAAATAAAATAATACTGAGACACAAACAATACACATGATGCCAATGACTCAAAAACCGACTGTTTATGGAAACAAAGGGAGTAGTCCTTCGTTCGGAAGGATGTCAATAGTTAAGATCGCTTTACAAAGGTTAACTAAGAAAATACCCATTCAAGAGAATCAAGAGAAAGTTGTCACCTTTATGATAAAAAGTGTTAAGGAAAAAAAGTTGTTTATAGGAAATCAAACGATTTTAGAAGAAAGTTATTCAGAAATCAAAAGATCGGCCGTGGTCATTTTATTATGAAACAAAATTAGCAACTGGAAAATTATTTTATGCCTAATTTAAAAATGTTATACTGTGATGGAAGTTGTTAAAGAAAGAAACAAATTCTAAACAGCCTCAAAAAATGTCAGTAAACACTTTTAACAAACTATTTCAAACAATCGTATAGTCTTGAGTTTTAAAATTGGATGTTTTTAACCTTATAAAGATATATTAATTTCTAACGATCATATTAAAATTAGTGATTTGAAATGTATGTTCTTGTTATTAATTTAGATGATGTATTACGGAAAATATCATTTGAATAAGAGTAGCTGTTCAGAAGTTGTGTTTTATGCTAAAGATATATTAGGACGTATATAATTGATTTCTTTATTTTTTTATTCAAAATGGATTTTTTGCTAACAAATGGACTGACGGATATATCACTCTACTTCAAACATTCTTTAAAATGATGTTAACCATGTACAGTGACTCGCTCATGGTTTGTAAAATGCACTTTTTCATTACGAAATAAAGTGTGGTAAATCATAAGGAGTGTTAAAACAAAAATACCAAAAGCTGGAACCCTTCAGCAAATGTTGATATTAGCTCAAATATCGTCTTTGAAGACCACAATTTTCATTAGCTTTAATAACGCGATTGATTAAGACTGTAGTGTTGCGTGATTGGTTGATTGACATTATAACGTGAGGTTATCAATATTTTCTTAACTTATACATATCCACCACTTTTGCTAAAGTTCCAGTGACCGTGTTGACTAGCCGACTGTTTTCTTCTTTTTTTCTTGACTTTACCGGCTTGGGTTCGAACCCCACTAAAACTAAAATACTTTTTAATGCTATAACTGTATTTTGTTCTGCAAGTTCTATACCGTAGAGTGAAATAATGATTAAATAAATGTTTTCAGATGCATTAACGGGAAAACTAATTTTGGTCCAAAACATGAGCGAGTCACTTTATGAGTCATAAAACCGGGTTTAAACAGATGTAATCTATTTTCAAGATTCACTCAAGCCTATGAAATGATCCCAAAGAACCCGAAAAATACCCAAAGAACCCTTAAAAAATATATCTACAGGTTGTGCGAAAACAAAATATCAATTATCAACCATTTACTTCCACTATTATCTTTCTAACAGCATTTAAACTTTATTCGTATTCTCATGTTGAAACACATGCCTCGGCTTAATGGATCTGTACATTTAATAAATTGCGAGTTTTGTATAATGTCTTCATTGAAATCTGTCTACAAATTAAACACTCGACAAGGAATCGGTCTTGCTTTCATTGTCAACTACTTAATACTAAATTGTCGTACAAAACAACACGCCACATAGTGCGTTGGAATTGCGAAAAAGTGAAACCGCGAAAAACTGCTCAGTTACCGTTATATTACACAAACTAAGCTCGTAGCGATCGGGTAGGCGAAGAAATGCAATATAGTATGCTATTATTGGAATGTTTAGGAAGCAAGGATTCACTAACGCCTATAGTAAACCTATTTTGCACATTCAAATGGAAGCCAAACAAATAGTTCTTAATATTAGTGACGATAAGAGCATTTCATCGGCGGTCATAAAGTATCCGTAAAAATACTAGTCAAATACAATACAACTAAGAAAAGCCTTTTGAATATGCTTCTAAATCAAATAGAATAACGGGCTTTCTGACAGTTTTCCTTTCATAATTAATTCAATGGTTATAGATATTTTAATATATTAACTCTTAGCTTCTCGATTTGTTAATGCGAATTTGCCATGTAATATAAGTAGATAAAGAACAAAAACTACAATCCAAAGAGGAAAGCTTACTCTTTTATAGAAACTCATTATTCATATGAATAATGCAATATAATTAAAATTTCCCTGAAAACCATTCTATAACCTCCTATAGAAAAACAACAAAATCAATACATTGCAATGGTATTATTTTTAAAGTCTCAGGGAAACACTTGGGAAACCGACTATGAAGTAGCATGAAGTAGCAACATGAGCAAAGTAGGGTTTGGTAATTACATGCCTAACAAAAATTAAGCTAACAGAAGTGGTCGACAGGCCGAGGAAAAACTGAGATATACCCCTCCTGTTGGGGGAAAACTCAGAAACCTCTGCCCGTTTGTCATCCATATTTACAGGATTTGTCTCGTACCACTAGATGTCGGGCCTCATCATCTATAAGCTCTATTACACAGATGTGTAGAAAACGTATAAGTTTTATGATTCATGTATACGTACTTTATGAAGTTTACATCGGGGATATTATGATAAGATGGTTTTCTGGTTACCTGTATCACGTAGAGTTCGGTGTGTAAACACGTATCCGTCGAGACCGCAGAACGAGACGTATACATGTTTACTCACCGAACGAGACGTGATGTATGTTACCAGAAAAGCGTTTTATTTTAATATTCCATTTATTATATAACTGTCTATCATATTATTCCTTTTATTTTTCGGTTTCAATTTGGCTAAAATTTACAGCAATCTGCCAAATGTCAAAATATTCAATGGCTTACACGTATGAATGTGTTACGTACTTTCGTGTATTGAAGTCAAGGGAGACTGATACAGCGAAACGAAGTCAGAAGATACAGAATTCACTTTATTGAGCCAAATAAGAACATATTTTTAATATCTTAGCAAAAAATTAACAAATTGCTAATACGAAAAGAATTATTTAATGTCACAGCAAAAAAACATCAACAAAAAACGATAGTTATTTTACGAGTATACATTAATCGTCATTTCCTGTAGACGTAACGTGGCCATTTCAAACAAAATGAATAATAGTGGAATTTTTTTAAGACGATCGTTATATGCAGAGTCAATCGCTGTTTCTATCGATGACGCGAATTCGCCTTCTTCTTTGTGTTGGTGAGCTGCTCATGTAATGATAATTCTAATTTATGAACTTCGAAATGGCAAATATCTAGTTGTCTAGATAGATTGGAAGTGTTCTCTGCTCTGAGCTTTTCCCCATGTTTTTTGAAGAACATTGTTCCTCAATATTAACATGCTTCTGGAGCGAGTGTAAAGTAATTGTATGTATTATGTATTCTATATAAAAGCTGACAGGTTTTACCAGTATTTCTGTTACTCTATTTTTAGCAACTCGAAAGTAGTTCTGAGATTACACACGGTACTCGCATGATACCGAATCAACAAAAGTCAGTATGGTGATACGATTCACTTGTGCTTATAAATCGCAACCTGGTTGGAATTCAATTATAGACAATGGAAAATAAGTTCCTTCTTATTCGTTTCACTCAAATGAGGAAGTTAAATTGTGCGAATCTCGTTTGAAATGCTCTACAAAAGACAAGCAATGTCTTTTATAATACAAACACAAAATAACAAAGAATTTATGTATTTTGTAGTAAATGGCCTCCAGCAGTCCAAAATACAATTGGATAAGATAAGATAATTTTTATTTCCAATCATGAGTCATGTTATATGTCATGTTACTCACAGTTTACATAATACAATAAATATATTGAAACAATAAGGTAACATATACTAAATAGTAAATGTAAATAAGGCTTCATTTTGATTTTTTAAACACAAAAAATAACCTCATTTTGATAATTAATAAACATGTTTCCCATTTCCTGTTTATGCCTTACTCAATTGTATTTTCTGTGATTAGTTACAGTTATGAAATACCATAAACAAAACTACTATTTAAATATCCAGATTTGATGTTAAAGTCTTATTATAATTTACTACTGGGAATCATGTCTATAATCAACCACGATATAGTATTTATAAAACTTTTAACGGGCGACAATAGCAAAAAGAAGGCATTCACTCATCAATTAACAATCGTTATTAAGTCATTACTGATAACCTCCCAAATGAGTATATATTGCATATGACATATAATGTTTTTAATGGTGAAGTGCGACAATAATAAAACAAAGAAAACCTTTCCATATGTGTATATATGCATAAGAACAGAACACATTTTATAACATGTAAACCTTTTATTTTGATTTGTGTTGCATTTAAATACAATTAAATTAATGTTAAAACATTACAGTGCAGTCAGTGACATTAAGCAATTTTATAATTGACATAATAGTAATGAACTTAAAGAGTACTATTACAAATCATCGAAGTATAGTACACACATACATGTTGAAACTATCACTTTCATTACATGACATACTAACATGACCAGACAGTATTAGATATCTAAGCATGAATGTAAACAATGACGACTTGAATAATCCAAATATTAACATAAATATTTACTTATTACGATGCATCAATATTTAAAATGGTTATTATAGCCATCAATAAGGTATGGCGAAACTTAACTGCCTCCGACATATATTAATCTTACATATTAAATGATTCAGTTTATTTTGTGTATCAAACAGCTGTACAAGATTAAACATACACTATATAAGGACGGATATATGGACGGCAGAATGAAGTTATTACTATGATAGTACGTGAAAAGAGGCTGACCTGTCTTGAAACAACCGCGAGATGAATAAAGACTCTTTAACATAATTAATCATTATAATTCAACGGTGCGGGATGAGCCTCACTTTGCTTGTATAAAACCTTGGTTCATTTCAGTGGTTGCAACTTATTTTCATTAAAATGAAATAAAGGTTTAAAATTGCGTTAATTTATTATGTAAAACTTACAACCTAAACGCGTACCATAGCTTAAAAAAATAAAAATATTGATTTTATCTCATCAGCATTGTTCATTTAGACACGGAGCCCATCGATCCTGTCCAATCAATTTCCCAAATAAACCGAGCTCTTATCATCCAATAAATGCGACTCATAATTCTACCTACATGGAAAAATAATTGTTCACAGGTGTTTGATTAGAATCCTTTGATTTCACATCTGTTCAAGGGGAAATTGCCACTCAAAATCAACAATTACTCCAAAATAAATGTGCATTGACTCACTTGTTCACGGCCACAAATACGCTTATTTTGAATGTGGTTGTTGAGGGCCACTACTACTATTTTATTGTATTGATAATCCCCCTGTAAATATTTCAGTTGATAAATGTAACTGATATTTGAGGCAATACAATTTCAACTATTTCAAATAATGCGTCTACACTGGGAACCGTAGCTTATGGCTTGTATTTAATTATATCGCTCAAAAAAAACACATTCAAAAGGGATCTTCAATTGTCTACAGTGCATATTTTAAACAGAAAAAAAACAAAAACAAAAAACATATGTAATCCAAGGAAACGCGACTTTGAGAATTGACCATCAGATGAACCCTTGCCAGAGTTCTACAAATTTGATTTAATTCGCTTGCCGTACAAAAATGAGTATGTTTTGTCCGTTTATTCTCTTTCAGAACGAAAATTGAAGTGTTTTCTTGGCAGATTAATTTCTATTTTTGTTATATTTTATGAAACGTATCAGCTTCTGACACAGCCTCACCAATGCATGTGTATCTGTGATAAATATCATTAGAAACACCTTGGCAGTTTTTCATCGAAAACAACCTCGGATGTATAAGGACGGTTTTCAATGTAAGGAATATTTACAGTTTAATTACGCTGCAAGAAGATCGCATAGTAATTTCAATACAGCAGTTAACTTAATGGCTTTACTCTTGATAATCTTAATTATTCATGCAATAATACACTTGACTCGAAAAAAGTTTAAACTTAGTTAAAAAAAATACACGTTAAAACAGTACAATTAATAAATACTATTATTTAAACTTTTACGAACTGTTTCTACCGATTTACTGGCATAAATCCGATGTTGTTTTCGATGGAAAATAGCCGAGGTGTTCCGAATGTGATATATATACATACTGTCATATATTGAACCTTGTTGTAAATTTCAATAAAACTAAGGTCAAGATATTCGGGAAAGGTGGACGATTACGAAATAATATCAAATTCTTTAACGGAGAAATTGAAACTTCTTCGTTCTCTGAATATAAAATCCGGCCATTCATTTTTTCCGCCAGATTTGTCTCTCTTCAACACACATCCAGTTGCTTTGTTGAATTGTTACTTTAGCAGCCACGCTTGATGTCAATAAAGCTTATCCCAGCATGGCTTATTCCTTTATGTGTGAAACAATGCATAAGGCCTGCGCTTTTTCATATCTTGCAAAACCCTCCAACATAATGCCTTCGTGTTTGGCCCGACTGGATCCTTTCAAATACAGGTCGTGTGTGTATACTACGCATTTCCAGAGCACAATAAATGCGCCGTTGCTTTTGTTCCGGCTGTACGCTTTCCAAAATAGGATCCTTATGTGCGGTCGTGCAGTGTAAGACGGGGATGTATATTCCATCTTGACACGCTTGGGACGCTTAAGTTTTTTCAATAGGAAACACGAACATGCTTTTATCCTTCAGTGGGGTAACAATCGACAAAAACAATGCAACCAGCACAAACAGTTTATAAATAGAGTAATTTGTTGTGTTTCAAAAAATAAGTTCAATAACTTTCTTTCCAATTTGTGGCATTTTGGCTCCGCTACCTCGACAACACGATCAACCATTCTAGAAAACGTTAAAACACAGCTACAAAAAATGTGGTTCGAGCTTTTTGCCAGACACGACGATTCATGGAACGTAGATTGTCGGCAACCAAAACAAATTATTCCTGCATAGACATTACATACCATAAAGATTACGTCACACTCTAACGTCTAACACTAAATATATGAATACCTAATGAAAGAAGTCAAGTAGTCGAACGTTTAAAAATGAGCCCGTCCAATGGCACAGGGTCAACGCAAATAACATAAAACTCAAAGAGAAACAATGAAAAACCAGAAAAATGGAACAACAACACAAACACCACAGAAATACAACAAATAAATATAAAATACTTATGGTGTTTATCAAGGATTACAAGGTAACTCATTGGAACGGTAAATAACATACGTGTATAAACTTACGGTGGATTTAAACTGGTATGTATACACAACCTTACTCTTATCCAAACACTCCCAATAAAGTTCAATGGATAAATGGGTTAATCTTACAAAGTATGCATTAACTTGAGGAAACATAAGAATATAACAAATAATAATAAACCTAATAGGTAAAGCCCAGTACTTCTATGATAAGGATTCCCAACACTATATACAGACGAAGAAAACAGATTCAGAGTACCTAATGCAAAACTGTTCATAGATAAAAACTTCTTTGCAGACACTCGGTTATGAAATGGTCAAGGAGAATGCGCGGTAATACTAATATATCCTAAGTTTTCCACATTGTGTCTGCTTTCACTGGCACCTATTTATTTCCATTGTTGTAATTGTACTGTAAACACAAGTTCCATTTTAATTTCTTGTCACCAAAGACAGAATATTATCATAGGTTATACTTTAGATGTATTAACTAAAAACAATCGTAACAAATTAAAACAGCAACAAAAATATTTACACAATACTAATGATATTATTGATCTAAAATTGTAAATGTAATGGTTATCGCCTTCCAATGGACGGTTAAGCATTAAAGGAACTATTTTGGGTTTAAATTGGCGATAAAATAAGCACAATGAAATTTATTCTATCATATATTGCGTAAGAGATAACTCAATAAGTTATAAGTCAATTAATTTCCATTGAGTATACGAGAATTTCTAAGTTGAGGCCTTCCATCTTATGTTGATGCCTGTATGGTCTTTTTGTGGTGTAAGCACATGTATATGTGGAGAATACACGTTTGTGTCTCTCATTCAGTGTCGATTAATATCTATGTGAAAATATACAGAAACAAGCTCAACAGCCAAAAGTTTAAACATAAACCCCGTTTAATGACACAGGGTAAACGTCAAATACATCAATCACAAAAACGAAAAATCACAAACAAGCAACAATGAACAACAGCACAAAACTCTACAAAGAACACAGTGCATATATCCCTTGGAACAGTCAGTAAAATGTAAATTTGCTAGGGGTTTAAACAGTTTACGTGCACAATCCTCCCTCTTATCCCAACAATCCAGAATAAAGAAAAAACGTAAATGGTAATTGTTATCAAATTGTGCATTAACTTAAGGAACCTTAATAATAAAACAAATAATAATAAACTAATACATTGTAGGTAAACCCAAGTACTTCAATGATAAGAGATCCAAATTCTAACTAAAGACGGAGGAATACAGCGTACCTTATGCAAAACTTTTCAAAGATAACCCTAACATTATGTCTATAAATAGGAGTTTTATATGAATTATTGACTACTGGGCTTGTCCCCGTAGTTTTTATTATTTTATTTATTATAATTTTCTGTAGAGACGCATTTGCTTATTGAACTTTGGAGTTATTTGCAGATTAGACAATGTTTGAGCTTCCTTGTTTGTGGAATCAGATTTGTAATGTACAAAACGTTTGAACGATTCGAAAAGTATGCCAAAATAGGTATGTATTTGTAATTATAGAAACAGACGACATTTCTTGAGGAGTAAAACTATATTTAGCTTTCGTGTTATGTTGAACGTTTACATGCTAGTGTAAAGAGACTCATTCACAGAATTTATGTTGGCATTATATTACAATTTGTTCGAATTGAGGTATTTAATATACTTTTATTACCGAAATCAATTCTATCTGGCAGAGACATATTTGAACAAAATTTGTAAATTAAAGCCTATTAAAATGCAATTTTCAATAGTGTTACTGACGCTTTTTGGCCAAGTAGAGCATTTTCTGTGACAGTTTAAAATAATGATTATCAGCTGACCTCTATTATTATTTTACATAAATTGCATTCACCTTTCCCACGAAAACAATGTGGTCGATGATCGACCCTATAAATCTTGAACCGGTCCTTTCAATCCACAGCGAAATTTCACTTTGATGTAACTGTCCATGCCAAGGTGTTTACCCCATCATGTGCTTATAAAAACACGTTGATAGCTGTGAAATGTTTGCTGCCCCTTGTTTTGTGCTTATTTTGACTTGATAGTGTAATTTTGGTTAAATTCTAGTCTTCTGGGTTTGCCAATGTAGTTTCCATTATCCTTTTCTATCAAATGAACGGTTGGAACTGAACACAAGCAATTGATACATTCACAGCAGGAGTATCAATTATGCAATCCTGAAGAAACCATGTATTTTCCGACCAGTTAATGAGAATGCGATCACATTCTTTGTTTTTAAGTGTTATGGTGCATGGGTTCCTTCGTTTTGACGTCGAATAATTGCAAGTTGTACTGTTCTGAGTGATGAGATTAATCATAGAAAGAAGAGTAGTGGCTGTCATATTTTTGAAGCACGTGTCGGAAAATCTATCTTGTACGTCACTACATTGCGCTTTTTCGGACACTTTGTTTAGTGTCGTACTGTTGTATTTTGTAACGATTGATTTTCGTAGAAATACTTTGTTTTTGTTATTGATTGAAGAAGTGAAACTGTTCCAAAGGAGACCTCCTAGGGTCCTGCATTCTACTTCAATATCTGAAAGAAACAAAACTATTAATCATGACCTGTGCGAATATGTTTTTTTCATGTCGAATTATTTAGTTGCAAGATCAGTAATTCTTACTTGTATCTTAATGCATACTGAGTCGAAATCCGTTGCCTCTACGTCGCCTGGCTCGATTCTCGTTTGCTCGACTTTTTTGCAAAGGTAAGATTGGTAACTATATGGTTCATAGAACTGTTGTCCCCATGTCTAGATTTGGCCTGTTTCGATGTTGTTTTCCTAGCTTGAGTTGTTTTTTGTTGGGCTAGGTACAATTTTCACACCACGTGAGTTTTGCTTAGTTTGATCCAACACGAGGCGCAAATCAACAGGCTGTGTTTGATTCGAGTCGTAAGAAGTTATTTCAGATTAGTAGAGTTTGCAAACATGTCACCACTTTAATTGCATTTTTGTCTTAAATTTAAACGAGTACAAAATATAAAAATTGGGGCAGCATAAATCTCAAAGAATTTATGTGAATGAATGTAGTGAAATTAAACCCTATGCGTTTGTACTTTCCATGGTAATATAAAGATTCTTTGGAATCTAGAAAAGGATCCTTTTAAACTCCGGGGCAATATCTAGATCAGCAAGTCATGACGAGTCCGTCTTCGGTTTCAATGGAAGAAATAGGGAGCTGAATTTGAAAATCTTCCTCCTTTGGAATGAGGATGAGGCCATTTTAGCTGTTAAACCTAGCAATACATAAGAAAAGCAAATCACAGAAGATTTAGGTATTCCATCAAATAGACTATTTAAAAGACATATAATAGATCAAAACAAATTCCCCGCAGGCGACATGGAGCATGATAATACGATATTATGCCAACGGAATTCCACTGTTTACAAATGAAAGGCTCCCAATATATATATATATATATATATATATATATATATATATATATATATATATATATATATATATATTGATTGTTTATTTATTCTTCAAATTTGCATTTGATAAAGTAATAAACTGCATATCTAAAAGTCTGCTGTATAACAGGATAAAGTTGATTTATTTGCACATGAAAGGAAAAATTGAAACGAATAAAAGCTGTGCAAAAATGTCGACATATATTACAAATAAAAGTTTACCCCGTATATCGATTGACCGATTGACAGACAACAACTTTACACAAGCATTCCCGTATATAGTCCATTCCAGTTTACAGCATTTAAGCCTCATTGGTTCCCAATAGCCCTTTTCGACATTGCACGATGACATTTGTGTCTTATTTTCATGTAAATATCCCCTCTTGCAATTATAGTAAAACTTGGTTGGCGTACCATTTTGATCAGTGGTAATGTTTAAAAATTCAGCAGATAAATGCACGTTCTGCGGCTGCCTGCAAGTCTTTGGGACGCCGCATTTGAACTTTGTGCTTGACCATACTCCGTTTTCACCACATATAATATCAGGAGAAAATGTGTCAGAAATGACATTTTCATTGCAAGTATATCGCTGCTTAGAACCAATTTCGTAAACGTTTCCTAACAATTGGGCGTTACTGATGTCAGGTGGTGGTAAACATTCACTAATTCTGCAAATACTTTTACTGTTGTCGACCGGATCCACTATGCACTTTTCATTGGCTTTACAGGCGTGATTTTGGCAAACACCTCTGTCATGGTTTAACGAGTTGCTCCTATTCCTATACAAACAAAGCGGGTCGCGAACGGGTATGTCTTGAAAAGTTTCATTTACGTCCATAAGAAGAGCGCAATGTCGAGAACGCGAATGAAACCGAATGCCCTCACATCTACTGCGTCGTTGGCACTCATTGTCACACGATTGTAATGTAACGTCAAAGAAATGCTTTAATATATTGACGTTAGTAGCATAGCAGTATTTAACGTTTTCAGTGTGCGAAGAATATCCGTAAAGAAAATTGCAAACTACAACAATAACTATAATAATCGTGCAAATGTTTCTATTCATGTTTTTAAGTCAAATCGAACGTCTTGAATGCTATGTTGTTCATTCTATTGAACACTTCACATCGTGATAGCAAAACTATTAGCACTTAAGCTCCTCAAATTACAAAATAAATGTTTTATGTAACAGAAGTGCTCTAAAAGGAAAACTTTCAATTTAATGAGGAATTAAACCCTTTAATTGAAAACATATTATACAGATTAATAATAAAATGAATAATTTTATTTTTCGTATAAGAAGCAAAACCTAGCTGGTCTTAGTGCCAATGTAGAAAATGGTAAACCCCACTAACTCGTTTATGTATTTAAATATTAACAGTCAAACCCCGATGTCTCGAATCCGGCGAAAACACCTTGAACCTCAGAAATTTCGAGCCAAGCGGTAATGCTTACATTCAGTATAAACAAATCTGTCCTTTACATCAAGTTCGAGCCAATGAGGAATTCGAGTAAGCGAGTTCGATTCAACGGGGTTCGACTGTATATATAAATATATAGCCTTGGAATTTCTTAAATTTCATCAGAATACTAGCCTGGTGTTTGATTGGATTTAAAACTTTCTAAAGCTACACAGCATGTCTTTGTAGCCACATTCTCAAATAGGCATGGCAGTTATTTGAAATTCTGATGAAACACTGTTATGCTTAACACCAAATATCTAAACTCCAGCCGTTTGCAAAAAAGGATCAATATATAATACAATATTTATAGCTTAGCTCTAGACATTGTAGTTTCGAAAGATGGTTATAACCATTTATAAAATATAGAACACACTTACAACAAGTGAGGAGTAATTAATAGGTCATTGGCACCATAACCTTTGCAGAGAACATCTAGATTATGCTAAATACCAACTGTCTAGGTTCTAGCTTTTGTGATTTCAGAAAAGATAATATTTAAAGATTACTGTTAGGCATTTCCTGGCTTTACCATGCAAACTGTGAATGCAAGTGACACTTCTCAAATTAACCTCTTACTGGGGATATCAGCAAGCCCAAACCTACGTTTCTTGAAATCCTTATTTTGCCGAAAAAGCTTATATTCATACAATTTCTCCCATGCATTTACTATTTACCTACATGCCAACCCCACATAATACCTTTGTTAAGATTTATATGTGTCGGTTTCGTAAAAAGTAAACAATTTCTACAACATGATTTATTCCATTCTTGTACATAAAATGTAACGTCAACAGTTAGAAATAGATTAGCAGATCACATAAAAAGACAGAACCACATCAGACTTGTATGCCAAATGATCTTATAAAATAGAATATTTTAAGGAAGGAGAGAAGACAACATTATATTTATATGTGAGGCCATTGTAACAGTGTGTTATATTTAATACCATTTTTTATGAATCTTCAAGCTATAACACCCTTTTGTTATACTTGTTGTCGTTTTGTCGATAAATCTTCTGAATACACTGCAAATTAATTGTTTATTCTTCAGCAAAGAAGACAGCCAAGTAAGGTTGTTTAATTTGTCTAAAGAAAGGAAAGACGAGGTAATGTGTCCTCAAGGGCCTTTCATGGTGCAAAGTAACTTTGAAGTACCAAAATATAAATGTTTAAACTAATCATTTTGTATTGAGGTTCAATATTTAGCAAGCATAATGCATACATCCATTGAATCATGTGTAGGTGTTGAAAGGAACAACTTTTATGTTATACGATTTAATCAGATTTTCACGAAAATGTCTTTATACAAAAAAAAATAATTTCAAAATGGTCAAGACTACCTGATCAACAAGGCATTGCAATTTTGTGGAGATTGCAGGTGTTTTGAAAAAGATATTTGCATTTTTGTAACCAGGAAAATAATTCAATCCACTAGTTTGCATTATTCTTGAATATTTTTCTTATTTGAAAATATATCATCTGCAACCCGCAAGACATTCTTGATTGGGTAGTCTGGTGCCGTTTGACACAAACATATAATTAAATATATTGTTGACAAAAATGCAAATTCTTTTTTAAACCAAAATCTGAAAAAAATGATGAACTCCTTATTACTCAAAACTATGTCACAAAGGATATTTGTTCTACCCCAGAAAAAGATTATTCCTCGAAACAACATTTGATATCGGGCATTCCCTACCCACTTTTCCAATGTGTACGGCCCTTACGTTTATTTCCTTCACTCGGTGATGTCTAAGACAGCAACTCTCTAGATGTTGATGGGCCGATGTCGGATGAATGGTCAGAGGCTCCCTCTCCATCTCCACGTTTGAACTTTCTGTGAGATACTTGAGGTATTTAGATATCGTCCAGGTGTTTCGAAAAATTTAATCACAGATCTGGATGGACTTTTTCCTTTCATTGCATTAAATCCTTTATTTATTAAATTTCGTGGAGAAATAGCTTCAAAAAGACATTAATGCACTTGACATTGAGCAAAAACAAGCATAGCTGAAATTTATATATTTTTTGATATTGAGCCAAGTTACATACTACAGCTGCCATGACTATAGGTTCTCTATCAGCATTATTGTCATCATCCTCAGGATTGTATGTTGATAGAACCGGGTGTTACTGCTGTTGTTGCTCCAGCAGGTCGTTTTCCACTGGTTTATCATTGTTTTGTATACTTCTTTATATGTTATCGGTGACGTCTCTGTTCTGCAATGGTTTCTTGAAATCATCAAAGGCCTAACGGTCCCCATTCTGTAAAAACTAGGTAAAGAACAAGTTGTTATTACTTCAAGAACATGGAATACATTTAGTTTTTTAATTATGGTCTTCCAGATAATTCAATGACAAAATTCAGAACAGAAAATGTTTGAGGGCATAATATAACAAAACACAATGTTATAATCATGGAGCCCTGAAATATATTAAGATTGGAAGTAGCCTAGACTTACTTGGTTTTCCTTGTTATCTCCGGCTGCTGGATCTGATTGACGTTTTGATTCCAACCCAGTTGATTTCATAGTTCATAAAATAAGTAGATTAAATGCATGCAGTAAGGATTCAACACAGAGACCAGCCTAATGAACTGGCAGCAAAAAGTGATTTCAAAAGCCAAATGGCTTTTAAACTGTCAGATGAAAAAACAACAGAATAATATAGATGTGCATTGGCATGAAATAGGAACAAGACACTTGGCATACCATTTCAAAGGCACAAACATTTCCCTTGATCAATTGTATTTCAATTATCATTCAGATTTTCTCTATTATTACCAATTCTTTAACATTTGGTCATCAAGAGACGTTGGTGTTTTGATGCAGGCCTTTTCTACTATTACGTTTCCTATAACTATTTAACCTTACATGCAAAGAAAAAAGAGAATAGTATCACTATATTAACAATTGTAGTTGTGTGTACATTTAGTGACCCCGATGAGGGAAATATATATATGTACAAGAACAAGTCAGATGGTTTGTACATCCATTCATGATTATTTAATAATATTTTATTGCATAATTATAAACATTATTACAATTGTCAAAATATTTACATACATGTTTATAGAAAAGTTTGAAATAAATGTTATCAAAGTTGTATGCAAAAGGGTCGGGCCACAAGTTATCAACAACATTAGTTACGGCCCTCCCCTTATAGTTTCGTTAGAGTTAACAAGATGATTGGTATGTAAAGTAGTATATGCTAAAAAGAGCATAATGCATAATATGCTAAAAGTATATAATGTATTTAATTTGTGAATTTGCGTGTATAAGTAATATTCGTTATATTATTAGAAAAAAGAGAAGAAAAACAACATTGTATCAAACAAGAAAATGAAGAGTTGATATAGAAGAAGAAAAAGAAACTGACGAGAGAAAAAAAAAGGACAGAGAAAAAACATATAAAGGAGACAAAAGCACACACCCCAACCACAACCCTCACATAGCGTTACATCAAATGTTACAGCGCTTATGCTTCCACATGGCTATTTACTATTTCGTATACTCGCTTAGGTAGTTTGCTGGTGAAATCTTCCTGTATGTTTAATATAGGCTTGGACTTGTTGAAAGAGTTTACTATTATCGTCATCAGTTAAACTGTCTATACCATTCAGGAGTTTATCAGGACTTAAAGGGTGATAGGGTCTAGTTTTTGTAAATAAAGTTAATCTCGCATTTTCATATAAAGGACATCTGAAGAAATAATGTTCAGCATCTTCATAACTATTGCCACATTCGCAAAATGGATCGTCACGTAGAAAGTTGTTAAAAAGATCTGCATGAAGATTGCTACATTTGTTTCTTATTCGAGTGTGTTGAATTTGCATTAATCTCTCACCATGATAGTAGTAGTTTGGGACTGATTCATGATTTAACTTTTTATAAGATGAGTTCGAAATATTCTTTGAAATTCTTTGAAAAGTCAGATGTTCAATAATTACGGCTCTAAATAGAAGCGTCCCCTGATGATATACATCGCGCTAAGGCGTGTCTAATATAATACAAAACAGATTTATATCAGTTATGACAGGGTAAGAATTTAATAACCCATATTGCGACAGGTCTGAAGGTTTAAGCTTAATCACTTACGACAACAACTAGATGGTACTTTATGACATGATTCAAGGAAAAAAAGAAACATGTATACAATAAAAATAACTTAAATGCCTGTTCCTGGAAAAAGACATACATGGAGTTTCAAAATATCATTTTTAAGAATAGATAATTGAAAAAAATCTACCATTACGTGGCAACTGCTTTATCCTCAAACCAGCCTAATTTTAACATTAAATTAACGATTGTTTTTGGATTTTTTTTTATTTCATACGTATTTACTAGGCAAATGTACATGTAAATTTGTATTATAGTATGTTTTTCACAGTATGGGATATCTCCAACTATGAAAAAAAACATTCCATATCTTTTATATTGTTCAAAACTATGATACCAAATGATTACAAAATAAAGTGAGAAGAAAATTAAAATAAAAAACAAACGATGAACCAGCTGAAATGTTCTTGACTCCATGACTTCATCCCAAACGGCGGAAAAAACACTTCCTGTTTATATAACAGAACCCCATAAGTAAGAATAATTAGGATAGTAATGTAATGCATAGAAATTATTAAGGGACAGAAACGGTAACACTAACTTTACATATCAAAGTATTATCATTATATTTACACGTGTAGTTGTGTGTACATCTAGTAACCCTGATGTGGAAAAATGTATTCATACATATACAAGTTAAAGGTTTATTTACATCTGTTTATGATTCAACTATTTAACAATGAATTCGAAATATTGGAATATTGATGGAAGTTTAACAAGCAAATGTTACACATGATTCACGAGAATGTACTGGTATGGAAGTCAGTAGACCAGTGTGAAAGTAAAACACATGACTTTGGTGAAGTATCTTAGACGTGAAAACTGTCATTTATACAAAATATGAATATGACCACTTAAAATTAAAATAAGGAAAACATAGAATTTAAAGATTATTTTCGAACAAGAGCTGTCGTCGGACAGCACGCTCGACTACACGCCGCTTTGTCTTAGAAATGAATACAATAATGATATAATACGAGCCTGTCAAAAGCACAAATCAAAACGTAAATAAGAAACGCCCGAATGCGACGAAAACAGGTAGTCAGAGTTCGACACTTATGATAGTCCGGTAGTCCGATTCTAGTTTTTTGGTCGGATTAGAAATTTTACGTCAAAAGTCCGTCGGACTACTAGAAAAAGTAAATCATTCAAAATCGTATTGAATGATTGACAGTAGAACTTCAGCCGTCGTTCTGATTCTGATTTAACTGTTTATTTTTTGTTTATTTTAGAAACAGACCTTGACCATAGGTACCCCAAATGCAATCCAGTGGAAGTGCTCAATAAACTCTTCCTACCTATCAAGTTTGGTTACTCACAATATGTCAACCCTAACTAAAGTTATTCAGAACCAGACGGTCATCTATTTTCAAGTAACAGTGACCTTGACCTTCACCCTATGGGCTTCGACTACAATCATATGAAAGTTCTCCTATATACAAAGTCTGGTCACAATATGTCAACCGTTTTTCTTACTTTAGAAAAGTAAACTCGACCTTAGGGATCCCAAACGCAATCCCATTAAAAGTATCCAACTCCTCCTAAATAGCAAGTTTGGTCTTAATATCTTAACTATGAATAAAGTTATTCAGTATTAACCTTTTTTTCTGTTTAGCCATTTTTCTATGTTTAGTGATAGTGGCCTTAACATTCACCCTAGGGCCCCCATTCACAATCCCTTGAAGGTTCTCCATAGACGATTCCTTTATACAAAGACCAACTGTATGAAGTATTAAGACAATTGAATGACGAGTATAGAAGTAATTTGTAAAAATTTCAACTTCTTTTCAGGAAATAATTGCAGCCAGCAGCTTTCCTGTTTTACAATGAGGTAACCAAAACCATCTCAATGGTCGACCGAACCTACATCTAGTATCTCTGTGTGACAGTCCTAGGACGCACACTGGGTAGCTCATAACTCACAGCAGCCGTAACCTCAACGTCAGTAACACACTCTGACACAACTGCGTCTGCTGGGCCTCCATTTCCGCCTGTGTCCGTGAATACATGGGATGGCATTTCAAAAAGACCCATGGCAGCATCGCCTTCACCTATCAGACAGGGGGTATCTCTCAAGAAAGAACGGGTATATATATCACTGATAAGTGCCTTAATTTACTTGTTGTACTCGTTATACTAAGTACGGTTATTGTTTGATTGGAATGAAACTGTGTACATTTTTGTGCTTTTGTTTTATAATTCAAATTCCTTGCAAGGATGTCTTTAATAAAAACATTTAACTTTAGTAAGTAAACTGTTTGAGTGAAATATAACTTTATTTTCGTGTCTCTGTTTTATTTTTACTGATGACTTAAAAAAATGTTATTGTACTTAATATACTTTAGTAACTAATCTGTTTAAGTGAAATGTTACTTTACATTTCTTTTTTTTCTGTTTTATTTTAACTTTTGACTTTTAACGATTTCGATATTGTACTTATCATACTTTAGTAAATAAACTGTTCAAATGAAATGTTACTTTTGGTGTGTCTGTTTTTGCTTACACATCTTTCTATTTCTCATCAGCAATTGCCTGGCACACTTCTGGAACAAACATAGTAATTGTATTTCGAGCGACTCTGAAATCGTACTGCGGGATCGGATACTTGTCACCAGATGCTAAATGCCATATTGTGATAGCAAGTTTTAACCCGGGTTCCAGTGCTTTCATGTACCTGGGGTCCGTCTTCTGACTTTTAGGGACAACTCTGTTCAGAAGTTCATTGAACATCTTAGGAGGCATTCACAGAAAATTGAAAATGACTGTTGATCTTCCATTCTCAATTTTTCCATTAGTCGGTCATATTGGCCAAATATGAGTCTTCTTTCAGCAAAAAGCCGAGGATATAGGTTATTTCCATGCCTTCTCCTTATTTGCCTTTTCACCTTATAAAGTGCCGCTTAGTTGTCCTTGTATCAGAAAGATTTGCTGAAGAAGATCCAGATGTGCATTCATATCTAGTTTTGGTATAAAATGAAGTTATAGGGGAATTGAACCCCGTATCTTTACATGATAACTGTTCAAAACCTGACAGGACGTGGTAAAAACCTGAGACAAACGTGTCCTAGACGTGTAAGCACCGACAGAAGGTATTAACAACATAATGTGATATTCTAGAACGCGGCACTAGCGTACCATTGTCGTAGTAAAAGCGTGGAGATGTGGTGATAACATCATTGACGTAGCAAGAACGCAATGACATCCTAGAACCAACGCGATGAGAACGCCATTCAAAATTTCCCGTCCATACCATTCTTGCACTGCGTCAGTCGAGTTCATACTAGGCTTTAGTTACGCCGCAGTCACTACGTCCACGCCGCCGTTAATACGTTTTTATTAAGTTCTTACTACGTCTTAATTCGACCAAGTCCTCTCTACGACTTTTAACATATAAAGACCATACCACGTCCTTATCGGTATCTGCTGCGTTCCATCTACGTTGCTTTAAAGTCTTAAACAGCATTCGCATGTGGGTTTTTGGCATTGCTCAGCTGTTTATTACATGTATTTACTCAGCAATAAATCATTAAAATTTAATTTGCACGAAAGGTTAAGGGTTGGAACAGGTAAACATACAAAGTACTGTAGTGTTAACAATGGAGACAGAATGATACCATTTGTTTTACATACACATTAAGCGTCGGTTAAAGCTCTCTGCTACCATTTGCATGCATTTGAATACTGTGAAAGAAAATGGATACTTATTAAAACTGCTGTGGTGCTCTCATGATTGTGTGTTTTTCTGTCACGATGGACGATCACCTTTTAGTCGGTCAATAATTATATGTTTTAAGAATTTCATTGGGCCACTCCTGAACAATTTTGCATTAGGTAAGGGTTCTGTATCTCAAACGATCAAGGTCAAAGCACCTCTTCCGAAAAGGTTGGTGTCGGATAGGGATCCTTCATTTTAGATATATTTTACTTCAAGTCATTGCTCAGTTCTCAGTCTTGTAGCACTGCTGTCAGAAATTGGATGTTTTATCAATTATATTTTAATATCTCTTATAAGTCATCATGATTGTATGCTATTTAACTATTCCAACTGAACTAGTATTCCAGAAAAAATCGTGTTTCACTGATCATTCCTGCGGAAATACCAACATTGATAAGTGTGACATGTTTGTAGTGATTGTCTCGTTCAGTGTCGTTTGGTTTCCAGGTTTCTAACAATTCTTGATAACATACCTAGTTTTTTTAAATATAGTATGTGTGCACTGTGCTGTTTGTGGAGTTTTGTGTTGTTCTTTATGTTTTCTTGTTTGTGATTTTTGTTTTATGTCTTGGCGTTTACCAAGTGCCTTTAAACCGGGTTTATGTTAAACCTTTTGCTACTGAGCTTGTTTTTGCAGCTTTTGCATAAATATTGTGCCTCTAACAGGGTTCATACTTAAACAAGTTTGACTACTGGGCTTGTCCCAGAAATTTTACATTGCTATTCTTTTCATACTATGCCAGTTTAGTTCGTCTGCTCGTAGTACAATAAAACAATATCATGTACATACCTTACCACTAAATAATTTACATCTATGTAACTTTTTATGATTTTAAAATACGTGAATGGTCTTCTTTGCCCAATCATATTTTTGATTTTTATTCGGTAGTATCGATACATACTCGTAACCCAGATCGAGATGACCTGTTAATTATGAATTGTGTAATCTTACCGAAAAAATCGCATATCAAAGTAGATAACGATTAAAAGTTCATTAGCGTCTAATCTTATATCTAAATTTGAGTAGCATTTATTTCCCTTGACGTAGTTCATTTACAATTTCTAAACTCGCGAAACATACATTATGATTAATATTTTCCTTTAATTATTATGCAAAGTTTGTTAAAGATCATCTGTTTTAAGTGATTAATTTGGTAAGAAATGAAATCCTGGCATGTGAGTTATAAAAAGTCTTCATATTTGGAACTAAGTACTGGGCGGAACATTTCATTTGTGAAAACAACAAGGTCTGGTGGAATCAGGTCAACTGACTCAAACAAGACATCATTAAATTTATATACTTATCCGATATAAGCAGTAGTTCAATTCATTTAACCCAAACGACGGCGCGCACTTGAAGAACATGAACAAAACAAACGCCTTCGCTCGGCGTTCTAATAAGAGCACAGTTGGATAGCCGTGAGGTCGCCGTAGCAGCACAGGAAGTTCTCCTACAAAGCCACATGATCGCCGAGGGCGCGCACAGTGGTCGCAGCGCAAACGCATTGGTTATCGGTTATCGTGGCGCTTTCCGGCAATACGGCGTTCTCTGAGATGACAGTGCGCCCCAATCGCGCTTTCACGGCGGGTGTACGGCGCATACAATGAGGTTTATCTTTCTTACTGCGCTCTGGCAACAATTGTACAAAGCCGCTACGGCGATCATTGTCAACACGACAAAATAGTATAAAGAAATGATATGCAAATAAACATTTATTTCACCGTGGCTGTGCAACAGCCAGCGGGGTTTCTTGCCTTTATGCAGGTCAAGCAGTGCCAGGACGATGTATATGCTTTGAGTCTCATTTGAGACGACAGCGGATAAGGGCCCTAATGCGTAGGAGGCTTTGGGTTGGACAATGGTTGGACGAAGGCAGACGGTTGCAGTATGGTATAAACTGTTTGAATGCAAATGGAAGAATGGAAACTGACTAGTAGGTAGGTTAAATAACACGCGTCAGCGCAGTGTGACGGCGTGAAAGCGCAGTGCACATGCAGTGCGCGCGCCGTGACAACTCGATGAACACGCTGATAACGCCATGAGAGCACAGACAATCGCCAAGTGGAACTCCTTAGAAACGCAGATAAACGCCCAAGGTCGCCGTGAGAACGCCGTAGCACCGTGAGGTCATGAAAAATATCAATTGTTCCTGCCATCTCAAGGCGCACAATGAAAATTTAACAACGGCATGCAATCGCAGTGACAACGCGCAGTATGACTTGAGCTTTAAAAACAAAGCTGGACTTAACCGTACTGACAATTTAGAAAAAATAATAAATAGCTCATACAACTTTCACATTTGTTATTTTAACTGTATTCATTCATTTGTATATCATGATATCAGATCAATAACATATGGCATTTTTATATCACATCATACGTATGGATATTTTTTTTTCAATGTCACCAATGCGAATAGTTTAAATGAAGTCATACACTTTAATTGTAGCCTATCAAGTAGTATTATATATATTATTATTAGCATGGGTGAGTACGTGTTTTCTTCTTTAATTTTAATTTAATCCTTGTTGATTTGAAATTCTAGTATTTCAGCAGCAGGAGAGTTCATGAAGAGCTCTCTTTCGATGATCACTCTGAAGCTGTCTAAGTACACTACTGTTCAAGGACAGAATACATTTTAACAAATGTGGCAAGTGCGAGAAAGATCGCTCCCATGGTAGTTGAGTCGCGCGCAACAAAGTATTAGTTTGAGATTAATATACAAATTAATAAAAAAAATCAACAAAGAGATACAAACTTTTAGACCAAATGCAATTACAAAATGATTAAAAATTAAAAATGCAAAGTTCATAAAAAACTTTCACGTCACTTGTGTTTTAATGATATTGCGCGTCATGAAGTAAGTGAACAGTTCAGTTTAAAACGTTTTTATAAATTAAAAGTTAAATGAAAGACTATGACAGAAACTATCAATCATGTGATTTAGCACTAATATAAAAATCCAACCCAGGGACACGACGCGCAGCCGGTAAAGTCCTCTAGCGCTAACCCTACAATCGACTTAACACTGCCGTTCCGAAAGGTAATTCATGCATTTCTTAATTTATGTGCGTGAAATAAGCAGCATAGCAGCATAGAAGAAGCTAGCTGCCAACTGCAACAGCATCAAGAGCATTCAACTGCCATACTACTGGTAGCTGGCTGGACTGGGTTACTGTTAGCGTACATAACTTGATTTTCTAATCTGTACACTGGCGTATAATGTGTATGTGTGCCATAATGTATGACTGCAGTAGTATCTAGGTTTGGTTGTGAGAAGTATCTGGGGTTGTATGTTTGATTTTTTTTGTGACTGTCGAGGACTATCATTTCTTCAAATCAAGCCCAAATATTGTATTTAAAATCTTAAGGTTTCGCTCTATTCTCACAATGGACAGCGAAATGCAATTTATGAATATTGAGAAATCAACGATTTAACACAAGAATCTTAACTTAAGTTAAATTGTGTTAAATGTAGCAATTAAAATTGAATTATGTTATTTATATGGTATATACATGTTGATATAAATAGAAGCATTTTACTAGAAAAAATAATTCCCGCAATATTGATTATCGTTTCCACCAGTGAGATTATCCCGGCACTTGAGGGCGATAATGGCATAATTGCCCATGGAAAAGTAGCACGTACACACTGACGTCATTTTCACGTTAATAAATATGGCCGACGAATACAAGCGTGTAGTAGGCAAATAGTTTTCACAAGCAAAGCTTTAAAAGGACTTAAACTGAGCTATCGTGCAAGGAAAGTGAAACTAGTTTTACCAATTACGACAACTTCCGTGTTTATGTAAGGAGTGCTAACTGGAACCGTACCGTATTTACACTCGATTTGTAAACAACAGCTACACGTTGAAATTCGTTAGATTAATATAATCATTCACATTTTTCTCCGGCAGAGAATATTAGCGCATATTTCTAAGACGTTGTGCGATCCGTAAAATGTTTTTGAACTTTCTAGACTTTAAAAAGCAATCCTTTCTGAAAATCGAATAAATGACAATAACAGCTTCTCATTCATATACAGCAATGGTGCGGTTAGAAACAGAAAAATATATTCCCATGTTATAATGTGTCATGTGACATGAGGTGCAAAAATGTTTGCCTGGATATATACCTCGTTGGATAATTTATAGTTCAAGGCAAGTTTTTCATCCAATAACATTGTATACATTATATGTAGGTCGTTGCTCAAAACTCGTTCACTTCGACTGTAATTGCCATTTATTTGAGTTTCCGAGCATCCAACTCCAGATACATCTCACAACCAACCCTACATACTTTCACAGTCATGTATTATTGAACACAATCATAAAAGGCCAGTATACACAGCTTTCTACTTCCATTTGCCTTTAAACGGTGACATAACAATTTTAGCTTCATCTTAGTTATAATGTTGTTATACATATATTTACACCTTAACTTCCATGCCTTAAATGAACTGCCTTTCGGCATTGTGTTCATCAATCGATGAACGCAACATTTTTGGATATGTTCGGATCGCGATTCATCGCTAACAATACATGAATAGTATTGATCTTGTTATTGTTTTTATTGTGTCAGCAGGTCCCTTTAAATATAAATCAACATTTTAGGCCTTAATTGAAGGCAAATGTTAATAGAAGGATGTGTACACTGGCCTTTAATGGTCCACGAAACAACGTCATGTATTAACAGACTTCATGTTGATTTTGTGTACAAAGATTACAACGGGTCAAATGACAAGTCGTCCACCAGGAGAAACGATAACTGTATGTGATTCCAATAGACTTCGTCGAAAGTATATAGCAATGTCGGTTACGGACGGTTATACGAAAACAGTTAAAATGTTCAAATTCATTTATATCCAAAGAGTTTTTTTTCGACATCTTTGAAATATTAATATAATACTGCCACGTATGACGAGTATATCATTTTTAACATAGGGTTCGAACGGAAAAAAGACAAACATCGATATATTAAATAGTTTATTCAGTCCACCCAATAAATACAATATACATGTTATTTTATTGGAAGACCTCATCAACAATTTTGATGTATCAGTCTTAAGAAAAACTTATATCAAAACCTATGGAATATTGGTCCTACGAATGTACAGTGTGTTTTCCGTTTCCAAAAATTGATATTTTCTCAACTTAGGACTGATAAATTAAAACCGTATAAGAAAGAGAAACAGGCTCAAGAACCAAATTGTCGTCAACAGTATTTTTGTACTCGTATTTGAATGCTGAAGAGGACTTCAATAAAAATTATAGTTTAGATAAATAAATAATTTAAACTTCCTTTGAAATATGCATTAATTTAATTTAAATGTTAGCATTACTGCTGATCAAAACTTCAGTCTTAAATACCAATGTCTAACAATAAGGCTCGATCCATGTCGATAACAACACAAAACACACAAGTTATATTTACAGAAGCTGTTATTACAGAAGAGAAATTTTTTGTTCGTAGATCATATTTCCGTAATTGATTTCGCAAGTTTAGAGTGAATTACAAGTCATTGCATTTTATTTTTAAAGTCACTGTTGCCAAAACCTAGCTGAAATGGTCTTTATAAACTTTGTAGTCGGTGTTATTTACGTTTTTAGAGATTATTAGGTTAAATTTACCATTTGACTTAAGAACCAATTTATAAGTCTCTCAAATTGCATATGTTCATTTTATACGTGTTTATCTTTATATTTTTTTGGTTTGAACAGGATTAAAACCATTCCATAGTTCTTTGTGCTTTCCATTGAGTGGTGTGTGACCTTTCTTTAACCTTTATATGTAGGTTATCAGACAGCCGGTCAAGAGGATGATCAACGAAACTGCAATACCAGATGCAGCATCTATAAGGAAAAAAATCATATGTTTATAACCAAATACATTTCGCGAGAAAGTATTGATAATTTCACTATTGGTTTTCTCTGGCTACTGTCATGTAAAACAAATTAACAATAATCGTATTTTTGTATCAAGGTAAATTACTCTTCCCTAAATTATGCCATTTAGGGTAAGATTGACTTCCCTTGTTTTATTCTGTAGCTATCTGTGTAAACATGAATGTATTTGATATAAGAAATATTATTTTTGAAGTATTTGACCGCGGTATTTTATAAATTTCATAATCATATAACATTTTTGAAAAAAATAACATTCTAAAAGGTTTTGTAAAAACGACAAACAAAGGAGAACGTATTCAGCAGAAGAAGGGAGACGTGGGGCCGAAGAAATTGACAGTTTGTGGCAAGAAGGGATGGTGGATAATAGAACTGTGCACGCTTTTGGATATCATAATGGAGGAAAATTTCCTCTCCTCTCACGAAACAAGAGACAGTGTCAGAGAGTGACGTTTGTAATATGTGGATATCGACTGATATAAAGATATATCCACAGATTGAAGTTTGTTTTTGTTGTTTCCAACAACATTGCGAGTTGGAACAATTGAGAAGTAAATAAATTAGTGGCCCAAATACAGCCGTACTTTTATGTGGGGTGCTGGGTATCGGTCAGAGGAGCTTTTAAATAAGCCCAGATACTCTTTTTCATTTTCTGCAGCAAGACAATAATCACTAACATTAATCAAAGAGTTCAAAACAATGGATTTTAGAGCAGGGCATCATCGTTATCCAGTTGCCAGACTACAGTCCAGACGTGAACCCTATCGAAAACAATTGGGCACAAATACTTGAATAATATAACCATCTAAAACAATGCGCCCACTTTCATTGGAAAGAAGTGAGTAGTGGTCAAATACTGGGACCCTACAAGCCACGATTTGCTATCATCGTTGTTAAGTAGTAAGTAGTAGGTGTGTATTGCTACAAATGGTGGACTTACAACATAGTGATGATAATAAGTGTGTTAGTATGCTGCATTGCATGTCACTAACACATTGTTCTGTTTCTTTAAACATTTAAGAGCTTTTTAATCATTTTCAATTAATTTGGGAAATATTATTATTTTATCGATATTGATTTTTGAAGAGTACCTTTAAGGCAGAGTTTTTCCGAGTTGGCTCTGTAGTCGGTGTTACACGTGCAAACTGTATACATACAGCATTCTCCACGCATTGAGTTCCGTTGCAGACGCTGCCAGCACCTTAAAATGGATTATATTATTCGATACGGATAATTGATTTCTGATTGAAAGACACACCGAAAAGTGTGTATACCTTACATCGATTTTCAATCGAATAATCATCTGATTTCTTATAATTACATTCAAGTTATTACACAATTAACATGACGCGTATTGGAGCCTTGATCTGCCTGAAAATCTGTCGTAGTTGTTTCTCAGAGGCATCCAAAAAAATCTATTGGATATTTGAACATTCGTTATAATTTATTGTGTTCTTACTTAATATATACTGACTGTTCTTATATGCACTTAACCATTTACGCACCGACTTTGCAGACGAAAGTGTTAGCTGTTGTGTCACAAACGGTCGCAGTATTGTTGACAGGATCGCATTCCGTCGTTGCAGAGCAGTTGCTTCCGATATCTGAGTGGAGAGTGAAAAAAAAATTATCGTAGAGGATATATATGTCGAGGATAATTATATCATTTAGAATTAATTTTATTTCATCGAGTGACCACCAAAAAAAAATATTTATGTTTCTATAGATAAATCAATAAATCAACATGGACATACGTTTATAGAATTTCTTAATGATGCCAAACTCTGTGTATTAAATGGTAGATTTACGTCGGACAATTATACGTCAATCTCAACAAATGGGAACTCTGTAGTCGACTACCTATGCGTTCCACAAGACATGTTTGATTGGTTTAAATCGTTTACCGTATTAACAGTTAAAGAGATCACAGATCGTCATAATTTGCACGGGTTAATTGGTGTGCGGTCACGCTTGCTGGACCATTCGGCTTTGTTAGCAAAAATTGATTTGGGTTTCTGTGAAACAGACTGTAGTATGCATGGTTCGAGTAACAGTGAAAATCAACCACGTTTTAATCTTAAGCGTATCCCAAATGACTTTATGGACAGTGATATGGCAAAACGTGCAATTGTAAATATGATCACTAGAATTGAGAGGTGTAGAGACACAGGGTGAAATTGATGATATTTACGATTATTTATGTGAGGTTATTCTTAAGGAAATGTCAGACAATATCCCCAAAGCACGTATATCTCGTAGAACGCAGAAGCGGCGAAAACATACGAAACCGTTCTGGAACGATGAACTGCAATCCCTATGGAACATTTTGTGTAGGAAGGAAAAAGACTTTTTAAGATGTGACAGAAACAACTGCAATAGACAGAGATTGCATAATGAGTATAAAAACGCTCGCAATAACTTTGATAAATTGTTACGCCAGTCGGAACGAGCATATAGGCGCGCTCAAGCTATTGAAATCGACGAGATCTCGACTTCAAATCCAAATGAATTCTGGCAAAAGATAAAACGTTTAGGGCCAAGAAAAGATAATTCCATACCAATCGAAATAGTCGATAACGACGGAAATGTCTGCAAAAATGAACAAACGGTGGTAAATAGGTGGAAAACAGACTTTGAGAAAATTTATAATTGTGATGATACGGGTTCTTTTGACGGAGAGCATTATAGACAATGTATAAATCATAAGGAAATACTTGAACACAGAAATGTTGACACTCTTTACGCACCAAATGTTATTTTGAATAAAAATGTTTCTATAGAAGAGATAACAAACATTATTATGAGTGCTAAAAATGGGTCAGCCCCGGGTTATGACAGAATCCCATACGATGTTCTTAAATTCCCAGTTGTTATTGCCGTTATACAGAAATTTTCAGGTAATATTCGATTGTAGTATTATACCATCGATTTGGCGCAAAGCTGTTATTTGCCCCATACTGAAAGACCAAGCACCGACAAAAGAGTACCACTTCATTATAGGGAATTAGCCTGTTATCATGCATAAACAAACTGTACACATCATTCTTAAATAAGAGAGTGTCTTCATTTTTAGAATCTAATGACCTTTTGGCTGATGAACAAAACGGGTTTCGGAAGGGTAGATCGTGCGAGGACCACATATTTACACTTAACAGTATTATTCGCAACATCAAGAACGTATACACTGCTTTCATTGACCTTAAGAAGTGTTTCGATTATGTGGACCGGAAGTTGCTCCTATATAAATTGTTGGTTCACAATATTGATGGGAAAGTATACCAGTCCATAAAAAACATTTATGCAAGCTCATCTGCGTGTGTGCGTATTAACAACAGTGGACTCGCAAACAACGTCACTACAGATTGGTTTGAGTGTACTCCGGTTTAAAACAGGGCTGCACTTTGTCGTTAACTCTCTAGGCAATATTCGCAAATGATCTTGTACAGGAAATAAAAGATTTAGGCCTTGGTATGACCATCAGTACAGACAACATCTCGATACTTCTGTATGCGGACGACATCGTCTTAATGTCAGACACTGAGGACAATTTACAGGCTATACTGAACGTCATTCACACATGGTGCAAGAAATAGCGAGTTTCATCAACACTAACAAATCGAAGTGCGTATATTTTCGTCATGGGCGATCGAAACGCAGTAGGCGATAATGTTATAGAAACCGTGGACCATTACAAATACCTGGGGGTAATTTTTGACGAGAAAAGCAATTTTGTGTTGAACTGCGATGCATTATCGAAAGGGGCTGGACGTGCACTAGGCGGTTTAATTAACAGAACCCATAACCTCAAAGATATTGGTTTTAATACGTATGAGAAATTTTTAATTGTTGTGTATCTCCTATTCTTGAATATGGTGCAGCAACCTGGGGATACAAGTCTTTCCAAAGTATTGACAATGTCTGTCATCGTGCTCTAAGATACCTTTTCGGAGTACATCGATTTGCGCCACTGTTAGCTTTATACGGAGACTCTGGCTGGGTTCCCAGTGTGTTTAAACGTAAACTGTCAATATTACGTTTTTGGAACAGACTATTACTAATGGACAATGAAAGGCTAACAAAGAAAGTGTTTATGTACGATTATAATAGATGTAATTATAACTGGTCTAGTGATGTTAAATCTATATTAATCAGTAAATCTTGAGCAACATTGTTATGTAAGATCTTGTGTTGGCTCTCAAATGTAAATGATCTTATTAGAGACTTATACAGTGAACAGTGGACAAATGACGTGCAGAATGTAAGAAAACTTCGCACTTACAGACAGTTTAAATCCACGTTTAAAAAGGAGGACTATTTATTACTGATGTACCAAAATATGAACGCTCTCTGTTGTGCCAATTCCGTTTCGGAATTTTACCAATACGAATCGAAACTGGACGCTTTGTTGGTAAACCCCCCGAAAATAGACTATGTAGACTTTGCAACAGTAACCAAGTTGAAAGTGAAATTCATTTCCTTTTACAATGTGATACATATACAAACATTATAAATAGTTTACTTAATACCACTGATGTTTTAAACGACGTTAGCCTACCATTATCTGATAAATTATGTCCACTTATGCATTCACATCCCAGAAAGATTGCCAAAAATGTGTAACATGTACTTTAGAGTCCAGGATTCATATTTCAAACTATAACCTTGTCAAAAATATTCATCCATTCACAATTTGGTTATGCCACATCGATTCAATGTTAATAGTCATTTGGGTTGCAGGTTTTAAGCCTTCCAAACAAAAAACACAGTGAATTAAAAGCTTAAAGAACTGATTTATAAAGCTCTCTCTCTCTCTCTCTCTCTCTCTCAAAGAAGTTTCACCTATAATCCTGCGCTTTTTTGTTTGTTTTTCAACCCAATAGGTAGATTTTTGGTTTTGATATTCGAACCGAACGCTACTCATAAAATGTTTTTGGTGTAATAAAATTTAACATTTCCATACCTCGTTATCATATATGATTACTGAATATGAATTTCATTAGCAAATATTTTCGTTTCTGTTAAATGGTTTTTGGTTTGCCAGGGAGATATCTGCAGGAATGCACGGGCTTATCATGCTAAGGTATATACCACTGGATGCTTCATTTCGGCACAAATTACATTCATTTAGTCAATATGTCCTGCCCATTCTAGGTTTGATATTTTATATCAAACTGTGTGCTGTTGAGGTTTTACAACGGGCAAGATAACATTCAGGATTCTTGTTAAGACAAATGTGAATTGGGGCGGCAGAAGTAAACATTTATATTGATGTTAACTAAATACTTCTAGAACCACAGTTGAGAAAGAATACCATTACATATTCTGTGATGTTTAAGCGAATTCTATATTGTTAATGTCTCAAAGGTTAGATTTGTTTCATTTGAAACATGCAGATGTTACTAATCGTTTCTATTTGCCAGACACCTTTCTTTGCGCCTATAGGTATGGTTACGAGCGGGAGACGTACGTGCATACCATCAGTTTTGGTGCGCCTTGCGCTATGGTTTCGAGCGGCAGACGAACGTGCATACCATCAGTTTCGGTGAGCCTTGCGCTATGGCTTCGAGCGGCAGACGAACGTGCATACCATCAGTTTCGGTGCGCCTTGCGGTATGGCTTCGAGCGGGAGACGTTCGTGCGTACCATCAGTTTCGATGCGCCTTGCGGTATGGTTTCCAGCAAGAGACGTACGTGCATACCATAAGTTTTGATGCGCCTTGCGGTTTGATTTCAAGCAGTGGACATACGTGCATGCTATCAGTTTCGGTGCGCCTTGCGGTATGGTCTCCAGCAGGAGAAATACGTGCAGACCATCAGTGTCGGTGCGCCTTGCGGTATGGTTTGGAGCAGTAGACATACGTGCATACAATCAGTTTCGCTGCGCCTTGCAGTTTGGTTTATGGATGTAGACATACGTGCATACCATCAGTTTTGGTGAGCCTTGCGGTATGGTTTGGGGCGGGAGACATACGTGCATTCCATCAGTTTCGGTGCGCCTTGCGGTATGGTTTCCAGCAGGAGACATACGTGCATACCATCAGTTTCGGTGCGCCTTGCGGTATGGTTTCCAGCAGGAGACGTACGTGCATACCATCAGTTTCGGTGCGCCTTGCGGTATGGTTTCCAGCAGGAGAATTACGTGCAACCATCAGTTTCGGTGCGCCTTGCGATACGGTTTGGAGTGGGAGACATACGTGCATACCATCCGTTTCGGTGCGCCTTGCGGTATGGTTTCCAGCAGGAGAAATACGTGCATACCATCAGTTTCGGTGCGCCTTGCGGTATGGTTTGGAATGGGAGACATACGTGCATACCTTCAGTTTCGATGCGCCTTGCGGTATGGTTTCCAACAGGAGACATACGTGCATACAATCAGATTCGGTGCGCCTTGCGGTATGGTTTGGAGCAGTAGGCATACGTGCATACCTTCTGTTTCGTGCGCCTTACGGTATGGTTCCAGCAGGAGCCATACGTGCAAACTATCACCTTGCAGTATGGTTGCGAGCGGCAGACGTACGTACATACCATAAGTTTCGGTGCGCCTTGCGGTATGGTTTTGAGCGTGAGAAATACGTGTATACCATCAGTTTGGGTGCGACTTGCGGTATTGTTTCCAGCAGGAGACGTACGTGCATACCATCAGTTTCGGTGCACCTTACGGTATGGTTTCGAGCGGCAGACGTACGTGCATACCATCAGTTTCGGTGCGCCTTGTGGTATGTTTCCAGCAGCAGACGTACGTGCATACCATCACTTTCGACGCTGTGAGTGATTTGCAACTCAATATTTTGAGTTCAAAGCCTTTAAATTGTGCTTAATGTTTACTGGTGTCTGATTTCATGTTTACCTTATATCATTGTAAATTTAATTTTGATGATGCTATTAAAGTTAATATGTTTAAAATAAATTACATTAGAACAGTAGGAATCACATTGTATGTTCATGTATTGGTAAAATCTTCCAAGTTGTACTGCATTCAAAACAATTGAGCCGGTAGAATGCAAGTAAGCAATCTATTGTTACATAGAAGTTTGCCAGATGCGGTTACATCAGAAGAGGATCAACAGTTAATTAATGACACATATGAAATACATACCTGCATCTACGCTTGATGTCATCCAAGCAACAAACACAAACATCAGAGGCACGAAGAGGCGGTCCTGAAGATACGAAATAGAAGAAAACTTTACATATGAACAATAATGGTTGAATTGATAGTTTGTCCTTGTCTGTCGCTGACATTGTCACAGGGACAAACAATGGACAACTTTGTTGGGCATAATGAATAATGCTTCACAATATGTCACGTCAAATCAGCAGTTCTGTATTCTAAATGGTTGTCTGAACATAAGACAGATAAAAAAGACGCACTAAATAAAGCAATATTTGAAATAAACGTTTATGGACAATTTTTAGTTTTCCCAGTACTGAAGAGTATCCTCTAAAACTATAAACAGAATTGCACTAATAATTTTACAAATATAGGCAAAATCATTTGATAAATTAATATTATATACAAATAAACACAGTTCAGTTAAAATACACTATTGTTCATATAACTGACCGTATTATATTTGCACACATTTGTATTCTCTTTTTAATAAATCCAGCAATATACAGTGCTTCTGTTGTTGTATTTCCTGTCCGTAATCTCTAAATGGTTACACATTGGTTGGCTAAGGTATTGCTGTAATAATTTGAAACGTATAAACAACCACTTTCTGCAATGTTTCATTCGCTATAAAGAATTTCTAATGCAAACATTCCTCGCATGATTCATTTTCAGCTTCGTTTCATGTCCTTTTTACCGACAGTTAACTCCCCATCTACCCATTGCTAGGTTAAACAATAAGTATTTATAAACACACATCACAGCAACAGTCTTCTGTAACCTGTAATTAAGCTCTCAATTTCGTATCCGTTGACTTATTTAAACATAGTTATTTGTTATCCAATCAGGTAAAATTTGCATGAATATAGAATTAGTATTTAAAAACGTATGCATTGGAGAAAATAGTATAAAAATTGCACTTTAATTTCATTTTACATTTGCTGCCAAAATACAAGGTTTTTTTCATTGTTACAAGGTATGGGTCTAAATGCGTATTCTACCAAGGTTATAGTTTATATGAAATATGGAAGTTTTCTTAATAAATCACCGTACATGCCTAACAACGCCTTCCCTTATTTCGTTTTTCTTGTTCAGAAGCATTACGCTTGAAATATTTCAGCCAGACTTATGTAACCTAGTAAACTTTAGTCGTCCTTCAGTGTGAGTATGTTTAAACAGAGTCATGTTTATGTCATTATTTTTGTCATACCAATATTTTGCACGAAATCAACATTGGCGCCAATGTCAATGTCATTACAATAAAAGCAGACACACTTAGTGTTTAAGTTAATTTTATATAGACGTGAGCATAATGCATGGTGACGAAAACAGCAATTCCATGATTTAACATGCACGTTTTTATTGTCCATTTTTATAAATTAACATTTTTTGATAAACCGAATATGTTTTTGTAAATGTTTGTGTATATTCGTTAAATTGTATAATAACGATATATTTTTCACACAGATAAGTGAACACATACGTGTAGTTTAAGATCCTGCTAAGCTGCTCCATGTTTTATTTGCATTTATTCGATCTACCACTGTTAAAAGATACTAACAATTGTTTGTTTTCTAGAAGTATTTGGATACTTATTTCATATAACATTAGTATTTGTTGTTTTGATTGTCTGAATATTGTTAAACTAATTTACATATATTTAATATTTAAATTAAATATTTTAAGATGAAACCTGTTTTTTGCTAAAGAATGAAACTATTACATACAGATATGTTAGTCTCAGTTTACAGCAAAATGGTCAATTTAATAATCACAGAATCATGTTGCAAAAATGTAGAAATATAATAGTGTTGAACTTGATTCACCAAAGTCAAACTAATGTAAATCATTCAAGCGTGGTAGCAAATTCAACACTGTAACTATTGTTCAATAAATCTATTGCCATTATAATTTGATCGTACAAAAAATAAATCAAAAACAAATATTAAAAAATAAAATGAGAACAAAATCTTACCATTTTGGAGACTTTAAAGAGTACAAGTTTCACAAGTGTTTAAGAACAGACGTTTTCCACCTGTCCGCTCGTTTTTATAATGTCCTAGTCGCTACGACGCCGTGGTTCTTTCAAGGCATTGGTCCATCGTTACCATCACAGACCGTTTGTTAGTTACACAACCACGTGGCGCATTTTGGGTATTGCGCACTACGGTCTCCCAATTAAAACAATTTGTGTTTATGCATGTCGATGGTTATCCAATATATCATCGGTAAACTTGCAGCCGTTTGCAAAAATGATTTGTTTATTTCAACCCTGATGTTCATGTTTAAACTGTGAATAAATTTTAATTTCTTTATGCATTTCAAGGACAGTTTGATGTATTGCATTACGCAAAAAAACACCTTTCATATAAATGCTATTCAACGAATTCTTCATCCATTTGATTATAAGCTCATTAAAATTCATTGTCATTTCTTCTGTTTTGTGCATCGTTAAAACTGAAGGTTCTGCTTCCCCATCTTCTTAATAAAAAAAAAGATGTTTATCCTATTTTTTTCTAACTCTCATCAATGACACAAACAACCTTTATTTCATTGAATTTAAAATCACAACATTAAAAACATGATAACTGCTTTCATAAATTGAAGCTGTGAATTATATCATCTCAAAATAATATTATTAAGTTTTAGTGCCTTCAAATTGAAATTTGATCTATTTTTGAGTGTAGGAGTTAAACTAGCTAAAGAATAATTTATTTACAAGCATATGATTGGTCAATAATAAAGTGTTTTCAGCCAATGGACTGTAGTTACCATTCATTTACAAGCATATGATTGGTCAACTTAATAAAGTGTTTTTGGCGTATGGACTGTAGTTACCATTTATTTACAAGCATATGATTGGTCAACTTAATAAAGTGTTTTCGGCGAATGGACTGTAGTTACCATTTATTTACAAGCAAATGATTGGTCAACTTATTAAAGAGTTTTTAGAAGACGGCTGGATGATGAAATTGAAATACTGAGATTTTGAAAGGCTAATTTTACTCATGATGTCAAATGTAATTCATTTTAAGACAAATGCTACACTCTAGTCGTACGTGTTAAAACATATCTTCTAACAATTGTACAAAAAATGAGTCAATTGTAACATCGCAGTTTACTTGCAAATGTTACACTCCTGGCAAATGTAACAACTAAGTATCATCATAATCAACTTATGTACCCATGCAAACAATGTCATCGCATTTGCCACAAGTGTCAGAGTTGTGACATTTGGGGTTCCTACTCTCCAAGTTTAGGTGTCCGCTCGTAGCCAGGAACTCGTCCGAGACATGCCAGTCATGGGGCAATAACCAACATCAATGGCGTTCGGAGTGCATGTTGTAAAGCGCCGGAGTAAAAGGCAAAGTGCACGAAATCGGCCTTTAATAGTTTCGCGTTTCATGTTCAAATAGTGGATTTATTATGATTTCAAAATAATTTTCGAAGTCCAATTCGATGTACTGCATTACGCAAAACATAGTTTATATGTGTTATTCAACGAAACCTTCATCTTTAAACTGTATCATTCCTTCTAATCTTACATTGTTGAAACTGTCGGAATTGTAATGCTGCTGCGTCGTTTTAATAAAATAGATTTGTTTTTTCTACCTTTACTACCTCTCACCAACGATGCTCAATCAAATGAAACACAAAACCTTTACTTCATGGGATATAAAATCATAATACCTGCTTTAATGAATTGCAGCTGTGAATGATATTATCTCATAAAGAAATTTAATACTCTTTAAGTGCATATAAATTAAAATTATAGCTATTATTATGATTGTGATTTAATCTAGCTAACGCATTAAAGTGGGAAAACAATCGGCAAGCCGAATTGTCTCAAACGCTACTTGCGAAAAATGAAATCGGAATTATACTGAAGCGCCATTTATCAGTAGGGCGATTCCCATCATTGGAAATAAATCGAATTTCAGCAGTCGTACATGTAAAGGGCATACAGTCATCTTAATTGCCCAATGTCGGTTCTCTTTAATTTGGAGCGAATGGATTGGAGCTACCAATTATTTGCAAGCATGCGATTACTCAGCTTTATAAAGTGTTTTCAGATTACGGCTGGATGACGAAATAGTAATACTGAAACTGGTTGAGTGTGTTTTGAGATAAACGAAAAATAACAATGCACCATGATTTTACTATGAGGAGTTAGCTTGGTTTGATGTATGTCTCAGTTTGTTGGGTACTTCAAGTTAAAGCATAATTGTATTTTTTATGTATACTTTGTTGCCTAAAATGTAATGCTTGCTATTCGGTTAGCACAAATATGAGATTGTCTTCTCGTTAACCCATTCAACTCCGCGGTCCCTTCTCCAAAGCCTTCCTCCCATGTCACTCAGTGATCTCTTGTTTTCCCAGATATGGTACATGACAGGGAACGCAAAGCTTAAATGTGTAAGTCACCTGTTTTGTTGATTTGTGACCGAGTCCAGCCTGTCGCATGTTTTAAAAGAGAAATGGCGTTCTAATTGACTATAAAAAACACATAAATATTCGTCTAATAAATGAGTTTTGAATAATAAATAAAAAGTTGTTTTGGACGGGGTATAATACAATATGAAATTTCACTACATTAACGTCAAATTTTGGACTTATATTATGCTTATGTTTTGTCGAAGTTATAAAGCATGTGCATGATTTGTAAGTTTTGCACATTTTGTGCAAATATAGAATGTGATATATTAAGAAGCCATTAATATGAATACGCTCTTTGTGTGAACATTTACCAACGGAAAGAGTCCATTTACCTCCTTCTTTATTAGGGAAAACATTGAGTGATTGATGTCATTATTGAAGTATGAACCTGCCTGGCTGATAACGTGTGTTGAGTCTGAATCACTTCATGCGTACTGTAACCAGCGCCCCTCACGCAATCCACTATTTATATTTACATCAATAGTTAATAATTTGTTTCCAGAAATATCGAACCGAAAACAGTTGACCAGAAAAACGTCACAATATCGTAGCGAAAAATTAACCAGTCCATTGTCTCTATCAAACGTAAAAGTAGAATGTAAACGATAACAATACTTTAACATATCACATGTTAACACTTTTAAACCTCTTGATTAAAGTTTTGTTATTGGTCTGCTGACACGATACAAACATTTACAAGATAAAGAATTTTTAATTTATGTTATTATGCAATAATTCTCGAACCGAACATGTTGCGAAGATGTTGCATTCCTCGGAATGTGTTTCGACACAAAAGTCCCTATATGTTAACGTGGGATTAAGGAAAACCTATTATCTGATGTAGACAAAACGACGGGGAAAGTATTAAACACTATATATAAGTGTCATTATTTCATGAATTTTGAATACATAGTACTGAACTATTAAAAGAACTACACAAACAGGTATAACTCTGGGTGAATGTGGACGTCTTCCTCTGTGTGTTACTTATTTTGTTAACTGCATTGAATACTGGTGTAAGCTATTAACTATGTCCAATTATAGATACCCTTAACACTGCTACAAAATGTTACAATCGCTAGATGACGCAGGGCGATGTTGTTGGACATCCAATATTAAATCTATGTTATTCAAATACTGTTTGGATACATTTGGATTGCTCAAGATGTAGGAAATATATTTCTATTGACATATACTTTTAGACAACTGTTAATTGACTGTTTCGTCCAAAACTGGCATAACGACATTAGTGAGTCCTCAAGTTGTCATCATTATAAACATTACAAAACATTATTAAATACAGAAATTTACCTACATTTGGAAATTCCATTAAAATATATGATTGCTTTTGCTTGGTTTCGCTGTTCAAACCATAAACTAAACATTGAACTTGAAAGGTATATAAATATTCAACAAGACGGGAGACTTTGTAAATAGTGTCTGAAACAAAATTAGACAGTTATTGATTGTAAATATCATGCATTCTTTCAACGTCTTAAATTTGATAGTATTCGTAGACAATGTCTTTTTAATTGGTATTCATCTGGTAATTATTTAAATGATTTCTACCCTTTATGTCCACTGAGAATGATAATACAATATTGAAGTCAACAATCTATTGTACCATCTGTTAAACATGATAAATATGTTAATCTTATGTTGCAACTACAATACTATGTTTTTTGTACATTCTGTGTATTTTGGGCCGGTGGCCTTTGTTTACTTGAATAAATTGAATTGAATTGAATTGAATTTTCAGACAGTTTTAAGCTTGATTTTTAACAAGTATTTGCATGTATTGTGCAAACTCATACTGTTTGTGTTGCTTTACAATATTTGGTTATTCATTTAATTACCTTTAATTATTTTTTGATACTGTAAAGAAATTCTCAAAGTATCAGATATTAATCATGATGATTTATGTATTTGGTGTCGTAGTCAGTAATTAGTATTCGATGCTGGAGGCAAACTTTCAATGAGCTGACATGACGTCTCGGGTTTCAAACATACCACTCAAGCAAAATCTGTCGACACATGTCATCAATTAATTTAAAATGTAAAACAGGCTGTGGGTTTATAAAAAAGAGTAATGTAAATATATTAAAATGGAAATTGAAGCAAACAAAAACGAGAATGCATTTCACATCAATTGTTTGGAGAAATTCATTATCGTAGTAAAAGCTTTGGAATAAAAAGTCTCTAAACGAAGGTCATCCTATGTCGGAAGATATTTTAAAGATTGATATACAAATAAGATCACATGATAGCAAGTAACATGCAAATAAAATCTTTAATAAAGACTAATATACAAATAAGATTATTTGGAGAGTGTTATACAAATAAGATCATATACAGACTTAAAGTAAACATTGGATTAAAAGTGCCAGGTCTTGGGTTTCAATCCACAACTACCGGAATAATAGCACGGAGCTCTTCTCAACTGAACTTACCGAGAAACTAGTTCACCCCCACACTACACTCGTTCTTAAATGATCCTTTTTAGGTCTATAAGGCCGATCGCACTTCTGACACCAGAAAAAGTACACTTGGAAAAAAACATGTGACACTGCGGCTTTAACATAGAACCGTAAAATAGCACGGCGGCACTCTAACCAGTGTAAGTTACCAGGCGGCTGGTTCCTACCAACACACACTTTGGACTGACATACAAATAAGATCATTTTAAGATAACAATAAAGTACACTTTATTAGATCTTTTTTACAAGAATCAAATGTGTTTATGTCTTGTGAAATGAGAACAAATACCTCCCCAATTGCGCAATGGTAAGGCGTTTGCTTCTGATCCGGATAGTCGCGGAATCAAATCCCGGCCGCATCAAACCGAAATACGTTTAATTAGTGTACTAGTAGCTGCCTTGCCTAACGCTTGGCATTAAAATGGTTCCACCGGGAAAATAGTGTAATCTGTACAATGTTAAACCCGGGAAATTTGTATCCCGTGTAACGGTTCTTTACATCAGACACGTAATGGAATCAGAGCTATCTTCACAGAGAGCTAGGGTATTGCACCTGGTTCTCTCATATTTTCTTCTGTCTCTCAAAGTCTTCCAACATCTGGTTTTGACTGAAAATTGCAGTTATTCTGTCTCATGTCACCTATGGCATTACAAAAAATTTTAGTCTAGTTGGCGTCACGGGAGGTCAAGCAATAATGCAACAAATAGGTGCAGGCAGACCTTGATTTACTAAAATGAACATACAAACAAACATACAAATTAAAATACCTGTAAACAGGAAACTACGCCGAGAGAAAGGAAGCAAAAATAAATAAGGAGAAAAGAAAAAGAGCGAACCAACAAATTGATTATCATCTATGAGATGTCATCAGATCTTTGAATAAAACTATCAGTATAACTCAACAAGTGACCTAAGGTTTATGTTGTTAACAAGCGTATACAGGACGAGAAATTACGTGACTTTAACGGGGTTCTCACATGTGTCACTTATCGGTTTAAAACCGATGTAAACAAGCAAGAAAGTGACAGTAATTCCTAAATAACCTTTTTAGAGGAAATATAGGAACACATATTTTCTGCTTCTACACGTGTAAAATATTTTAGATTTGCCTGTATTTTAACGACGGCATCCTTGGCCAAAATTTTAACTCGACGGCATTTTGTAGAACGACGCAACGCCGTGATTCTTCGTGTTGAACTTATTTATTAGTAATTAGTAATAGTTTATAAATCAGACATGCGTTAAAATTTATTTTGCTTATTTCTTTCATAAAGCGAATTGTTCGCAAAATGTTTTTATAGTTTTTTTCAATAATGCTGTCATTAACGTGAACTTATTCTCATCTAAATAAAGCCCACTATGTTTGATCGGTATGCTTAACATATGTATCATAACATGCTCTTTTATTCTCTTTTAATTGTGATATAAATTTGATCGATTTGAAAATGTTCAATTTATGTTGCCTGGAGGCCATCAAAGGGAGACTTCCAAATACTCATTAGTCCTCTGTAGTTACACCAAAGGTTTATAAAGATAAATGGATGAAGTAATTAATACAATAAAAGGGAAGGCAAAATAAACTTCAGGAAAACCCGTCCCATGTACTTCCCAAAGTGAAAGAAATTCAACAGCCAAGAAATGATAACATTTAATAACAAAATAGCCATTCCTAAGGTTAATCATAAAACTGCCCATACTCTTGTTATATCCCCTCCTTCGGAAAAGGTCAAAATATCTTTATCGAGAAGAAATCAGGAAAAAATAAGAAGCACTGACAAATTAATTGACTACCATGCAAATAACCTTTCCTCGTAAGATGATAATTTGTTTCTTGCATGGCTTTTCGTGTAAGGAAGGTTGATGCCAACCCGAGCCTAGTGTGTTATGCGGAAACAAGGTTTACAAAGTGTTCACCTTTCATATAATGCTATATGACAATGTTTCTATTGTGCTACAGACGACGGTCTTCATGAAGGCAATTTTGTGATGACAATAGAAGAGTAGTTCAATACGGGTATTTTTTAGCTTTAGCCATGAACACGATAAGGATGTCTAGCATGGCCAAATATTTTAATCTACTTATCGGGGGGGGGGGGGGCGAGCGGAATCATAAGGCTCCAGTTGTGATTATTCAAATGCATAAAGGCCAGGCCATAGGCCCATGAGCATACATATGAATATCAATGGAATTAATGATATATAGAAATAATTGCACTTCTATCAATCGATCGTAGGTCTCAATATATATAAATACATGTACACTTATTTAAACAAACAAGGTATTTTCGAATCACAAAGTAAACATAGACATTAAACATAGAATATCATATAACTATAGTGAGGCGACACGGGTTACAAATATCATTTAAATGAGTATTTAAATTATTATATAAATATAACAGGGAGTCTAAATTTAAAAGCCTTTTAGATAAACATTGTTATTTGTTTTGAATAGTCTTATTTGTATTTGTAAAAGTTCAACAGATTTGGTTATGTTTAGTCTATTTAAATAGGTGTTTTATGAATGTATTGTCTTCTTAAATAACTAAATAAAGTTCATTAAACAATAAATAAAATTCATCTACTATTTTATGGCAAACTTGACTTTTCCTTTCATATTCAGTATAGGAGTAGGTTCGTACCATCTACCGGCCTCAATTTCTGACATGTGTGACGAAAGACTATGTCTCGTCAATGCAAAACTTTCCTAAATTTAACTATATAGTATATATTAACATTAAACAAAAATAGCTGCAACTTACAGTCTGCGAACAATATAAACGTTTTTGCTCTAGATGAATTATCAAATTCAGCAAACCATTTTTGTACATATATTTCTTAGTCTCTGTTACAGTTCACATATAAATATGTATAAAATCACCAACACTTTAGAATAAACATACATCATAAAATCCTAGTGATTGTAATATTTCTATAATTACTTTTTCCCATGACTAACAATTAGGCAATCTTTCTAATTTTCTATACGGTTTTCTTTAAACAGCTTTAACATATTTAATATCATCACATTGTCAAATCTTTAACAAATAATTAATCACAATTACAATTCCTGTAATTAGTAATGGTTTTCTACCAAGTTCTCCATACACAAAATTTTCTGAGTTTGGGTTCTTACACCCAGTTAATTAGTAATGGTTTTCTACCAAGTTCTCCATACACAAAATTGTTCTGAGTTTGGGTTCTTACACCCAGTATTTCTTTACAGAACTTGGAATTCACTCTTTCTAACTTAATGCAATTTCGTAGAGCCAAAACTTCACAAGCATAGTTTAAAACAAGATGTATTAATTTATTAAACAATATAAATAATGGCATGTTACTATGCCAGAAAATTTTACTAGGTCTGAATTAAGCTTGTAAAAAGTCTTCATAGCATGTCCTGACCAAGTGTCAAACGTTGTGCTAAATGACCCACCACTGCTAAATACTATTCCAAGATAAGTCGTTTTATTCACAATTCGCACTCAAGCCCTTGATACAAATATATTGAATTTTGCCCAATGTTTCAGCCGTCAATAAAAAATATTATTATTATTTGTTTTATTTACATTTACACAAATACTTATGTGAAAAACGTTCTATAAAAGTAAACAACAACAAGTCGTATTGTAACTCAATTTCAGATTCTGAAAACAGACTGCCCTAAATACGTTTCCTTTTTGAAAAAAAACTACACCTATTTTAAAAACTCAGATAGTTTTGTTATTGTGTACAAATTTTCGATGTATAATATATTCTAAGTTGTACGAAGGTAATGCCAAACAACAGTGCTATATGATTGTATTTACGTGAACAACATGACTATACTTACGTAATATGCAAACATATATCAAAAAACTTGTTATTGCATCCATAACTTGAAAGGGTTAAATTTTTAAATTATGAGCGTGACTTTTGATTCATTTCACTCAAAGGGTTTGGCTTATATCATGAAAAAGAAATAAGCAGTTTATAATGATGTCACATACAAATAACATGAACCCAACCAGCAACACATGTGATCATATATTCCTTCATTTTAAAAGTTTAATGATTAATTGTACATTAACACGTTGTTCAATCATTTCTTGACGGTTGACTTTCTTTTGTGGGGGGTATACATGGAACGGAGTTGGCTGAAATATATCTTGTCTAACATTTGAATGTATTTATCACTACATCAATTGAATTTATCCATCTTTTGTCAACATTTGGTGAAACATATGAGTGATTACTCCGTCTCGTACAGAGGGACAATGGATAATTTGGACGTATCACCATGACGGCCTACCTAGAACACAAACTTAATATTTAAAATCGATCAAAATCGATCAAATGGATGGGTATACATTCATTTCATTAAAGAAATATCATTTGGAATAAAGGTTTAATGCTTTAATCGTCACGGTAGAGAGAGTAGTTCAAACTACTTATTAAATAAAAATTAGCAAGTTATAAGAAGAATTCATGCTAACAACAGCATATGTATAAAATTCACGTTAACAACGTCTTTCTCGAAATATCTTTGAAAGAACTTAAATTAATTTTCAAACAATTCGTTTAATGAATGAAAAAAACAAAATTATTATTTTAATACATGTATAAGATCTTAAATATTACAAATTACTAAGAAATGTATACGAAAGAACGACTCACGGCGCATACAGAGTTGCATCGTTGCGCCACAAAATTCCGGCGGGTTGAAATTTTGGCCAAGGATTCCATTGTTAAAATACAAGCAAATCTAAAATATTTCAGACTTGTAGAAGCAGAAAATAGCATGGTCTTTTATAGTCTAAGAAATAAATTCTTATAATTTCTCTCAAAAAAGAAATTTAGAAATTACTGTCACTTTCTTGCTTGTTTACATCGGTTTTGAACCGTGGTGATACATGTGCAAACCCCGTTGAAGTCATGTGATTCCTCACTCTGGTATAATCGCTTTTTTATATTTGAATGATTTAAATGAGTGTTTGCTTGAGTTAAGAAAAGTATTCTTATTTTGAATTAGCATTTAGTTTAGTATAAATTTGCAGGAATAAAAACACTTTAAGCAATAAACATTGGTGTATTGATAAAGGGAGACAACAACAAAATTGTGCTTACACACGAAAGTATTCAGGAGTAGAGAACCTTATTTAAAAGTTTATATTTTTATAAATCTATATATCTGTTTACAGAGTTTTATTGAAAGAATGCAAACAAAACATTAAATTAATAAATAGGAGAATTCATCACTTTATAAACAGTTCTTGTGTACATTTGAAAATGAGTTCATTTATTGAAAAACATACTTTACCGTTTGTGATTGTCATGCTTAATTTCATATTCACATGATGGAACATTTGATATAGATTATGTATTGTATTTGGTGTCACTGTCAATTTTTATAATTTTATTGTAACTCTAGGTTATTGTTTATGTTCCTTATCAAGGACGTTGTCGATATATATTTAGTTTTCGAAATACCACTAATACATTTCAAAAAAATAAAATAATACCCCATTGCGTAGGCGATCAGCAAACGTGGCCACATCCCCCTTTACGTAACACATCTCACGCTTTGTCCTGTACATTATCAAGCAGAAACGTTAACACAAGCGATTCATGAAACGGCTCCTTCGGGTAAAATAACTTTATTGAACGATTAATACAAAATAAAACAAATAAAGTATGTGTTTGCTTCTTGATAGTATCCTACATGCAGTACTCTGTAAACTTAAGTACAGTGTATTATTGGTTTCGTATGTGAACATTGGTGCGTAAGGCTTCAGAGCAAGAAAGGGTATTGAAGCTGTTAGGTAAGGAAGAAGAAGCGGACGTTGCCAGCCTAACACACTACCTAACTTTTGCGAGAAACTTCACACATAAATTGGTGTTTGTAATGTTATTAAAAGAATTTCTTCTGCTAGAGAAGCCAAAAGATGAAACTCTAAAACATTAATAAATACAAATAAATGCTTATGTGAAGACCAGAGTATTTTTTTAATTAAGTGACCTACACTAGTTCAAGAGTAAAGACACTCAATTGGCTTCGAAAGGTTTTACCTCTTATTTTGACCTACAACTCAGAAATGTGGCTACTTATGCTCATTTAAGATCAATACGATTCATTATATTAATAAGTGTTTATACGGACCATTTGCTTCAAGCTTAAATAGCTTGTACGAAATTGACATTGAAATTTTAGCAAATATGAACTGGGGTGATCCTTAATTGGGCCTAATTTAGTTTGACTATATTATGTATCAGGCTCACACATGTGTGTGACATATTTGTCAAGTTATAGTCGCTAACGGTTCAACAGAAAGGTCATCCACCATGATGAGTGACAGCCATAAGATGCAGTGTTCTATGTCACTTCAGCTTCTATATAAAAACATAAATACAATCTTAGTTCATGACGTACATTTAATTGCTTAGAAATCATAGAACATATCAAAACAGAAGTTCGTGTTTTGTACATGAAGACTCCATATTAGTATTATTTCTTTATCTTCTAAGAAAATATAGGCAGTTGAAGGACGTTTCAACTTCGATTTCATGATCCACTTATTCTTAAGTAGAACATAATTTGATTATTTGAATAATGCGAGATTGTAGCCATTACAGGAAGCTGTATGTCGTGTTGTAAGAAATCATTGAATATACATGTTTCCATTCCAATTTGTTCATAGCAAGTTCATGATTCGAATAGGCCTCGCAAGTAGGTATATATCATTTTGAAGTAATACAGCGTAATCCGAGGACTTTTAATTGCTTTCAAATATTTTACTTTTTAGAATACTTGGCAGATTCTATCCAACGTTTATCGGTCTAATAATTATGTAAATGATATTCCCTGCGTGCCTTTTACCACAGACTTAACCCATATTATCAAGCTTCCATAGATTCAATAGTTGTGCTGACCATTGACCCTATCAATCATTTCATAAATATTGAATATCTATTGCGTATTGATAACATCTTTTGACAGAAGTAATCGTTAACAAATTGTAACTATGATTATAATAATAACATTTTCAAAAAATGTATTATTATATGCATTTGCATAGCCGCTATGTAATAGAACTTCTTCCTTATTAATCCTATTTTACCGGCTTTTCTGCAACGTGTCCGATTTGAAAACACATGCGGAAATATAACAAAAATCCAATATGATCCATGTAAAAGAAATAAATGGCGTTGGCAATATTTAAAGCAGTACCAAGAGATCTCCGTATAGAATGAACAGGTAACACAACATAATATTAACATTGAAATATTTCTTCATACATATGCTCTTATTGCAATGACCTTCAATTAAGCTGTCGTGCCGACAGATATGCGAATAATAACGGCCAGCAAGAAATCTAGGCAATTTCGCTTAATGTTCACGAGCAGTGTTTCCCGTTGACCTGAAGTGAGCAGACCTGCTGTGAATCGAAGATAATTTATCTCGGATGACATCCGTGAAACTCAAATTGGATGCACCATATATTCATTGATTGTTTCTCTGTCTCGAAATGATAAGCATTTAAACATAGATTATATATCTGGATGTGAAACTATAGAACGCCCCCACTAAAAATTTACTTTATTATTTTAATATAGGAGACCAAAATAAATATTGTAAGCTAGAAGTGCAGCATGAAGGACAATGAATTGTTTTATTTTTCTTGAAGAATACCAGCCAGCCTCCCCCACAATTTAAGTCAAAGACAATCAGTGCTGGGGGCTTTTCATTACTTTGATGAGTTTATAATTGAGGATACTGGCCGGTTCCTCAGCTGGTTTCGGTTTGGACCCTTGTCCATAAGCATACCGTTTTCTGTTTTCTTTACTTCGGTAACTATTGTGAAATTTTCTTTACCTAATCAGGTTAGAAACAAACTTACGCCTTTTTATATTTCGAACAAACCCAGTGTTATTCAATCAACTGACCTTATGTGAAAGCATTCAATTCTTTAGGAAGCAAATTTCAAATTCCCATTTTTCACATTATATTTATTTGCAACTTGTGTTTGATTTAAACATTCGTTCGAATTCGATGTCGATTTGTTGTGTAAATGTAGTGGTTTATGATGTAATGTTGGTCACGCGAATGCCTAAAGGAACATGCATGTTTCAATTCTGGTTTTCGGTCACTATTTGTAACTAATTATTTTGCCCGAGATTTGCCATTATTATCGTTCATAACGAATAACGAATTTTAAGTTGACAATCATAGCATTCTCTGTAAGCACATGCTATCATTTATGGCATTCAAATAAACAAACAAAGACAAATTAAGTGTCATTTTGTTTAATTGGCTTCGTGCAAGATGCAAAAGCGCCAAAAACGAATGTTTTACTGTCAACAATTGTCGGAAAAAGGACACTCAAGTCTATTAAATCTGTGATTGTTTTTTGTCCTATAAAAATGCTACTAAAATAGACATAGGAAAGAAGAATATAAGAATTTACTTTGTTGTCGTAAATCTGCGACAATTAAGGACAAACATTATATGTATTTCTTTGGCAGAATCGGGTTCAGCTTAATATTGTGCATATAACAAAATATGCGTAGATATTATCTAATTAAATGAAATTACGTACCAATGTGTATTGCCATTATCTGCAAGACAGGATAAGTATTTTCAGAACAGAACAGATAAAAACAGATTATTTATAAATAATTGTACACTGGTAATACAATTATATGTCAATAAGAATACAAATATATGGAGATATTCAAATTAGGTAGGTAATTCAATATTTAATATATTAAATGATCGATTTATACAAAACACTTCTTTGAGGAGGAATTTTTATGAGTTCTTGGGCAATTGAAAATAAAATGGAATTCGTCTTCATTATCTCTTTTATGACAACATAAACAATATTTTTCATCACGTTGAATAGGATTGTTGTTATATTTACCCGTTTGGATTCTAAAGTGTGAACACAAAGTATAAGCCTTCAAAAGAGTAGGCGTAAGTTTAAGGTAATATTTATAAATACCGCACATAGACAAAAGGGTTAGAAATGCTTTATACACCAACAAAGTTGAAATATCAAGGGGTCGATACAACTGTCGCCTAACACAATGAATTCTAGTGTTTAACTCACACAAAACAATTCAGAGTATTGTCCCTTTTCATTAACACATACTTAATTATTTCTTATGCAGATGCTAATGTTTACAATGTATTTTATTACCAAACATCATGAAAGGTGAAGGTCAAACTTATCGTCAGATGAATCCTCAGGCAATACAAAATATATTGGGAAAATGTATTCTTCATTCTAGTATTTTGAGGACAAATTGAGAAATTGGCAGATTTAAACATCGATACCAATTTCTAAAGGTAATGCATATGGTAACTATGTAGTATACTGCTCATTAACTTGTTTGAAAACGGTACATAAGTTATTCAATCCATCATAATGTTTTTCTCTGAAAACGTTTTCAAAGTAATGCAAGCGTACGCGCTTGTTTGCATTCAAGAATAGGTTTATCTTTTCATCAGATGTATAACAACTAAACGCATTTGATGTGAACTGAAATCTTGATTAAACTAGGGATTCAATTTATCGGATCCTTTCATGATTTTCACAAAAGAATGTTTAGCTTTTGAGATTTTTTCTTAATAACTTGTCTCTGTCAGTGATAAGAAGCTTGGATCATGGTTATGCGTACAAAAAGTGGAGAAAAGGCAAACACAAGTCATATAAAGATCATTCGTTTAGAAGTTAACACAAAATGGTCACCTTCACATTTTGAATTTGAAAAACCATTGCTTACAGAAGTAGATTTCCTCGTTACTCTAGCACTTATTCAATCTATCCAATTGTGATAAGCATAATTATGTATAACATGTATAAAGGTAAAAATCAAAATCTGTCAGGGATTATAAGCATACAATTTGATAAAAGCAATCCCAATAACATGTTTACACCAGAATTACAAAAACAAATTCGTTTTGTATGTCCATGATTTAATTCTAATACGTTTTCAGGGTAACTATAAACGAAAGTACATACAATGGTAGTTATAATTGAAGAAAAAAAAATCAAACAAAAAAGTTCAAATATAAGGTTAATTTTTGTGCATTAAAGCACATACTTTTGTTGTTGTCTACTGTTTGTTTTGTTGTTCCTATAATTGTTATACATGCTTTTTTGACTGACTATTAGTCTTAACTTTTATTTTATTTCTGTCACACTATTGATAAATGTATAGTCAACCGCAAACAAACGTAAACAAATATTGATATATATATATATATATATATATATATATATATATATATATATATATATATATATATATATATATATATATATATATATATATATATATATATATATATATATATATGAGCTTCGAAGTTAAATCCAGTTTTCGAGAAGTGAAATCCACTCATAACTCATATATTTTGTAACAAATATTTATTTAAATGAATATTGGATTGAATATGCATCATAATCGCATTGCAAGACGTCGTTGCAAGTTTGCGCGGTTGTTTATAAACAAAAGCACGTTTTGACGCATTTCTCAGCAGCTACTTCACATTCTGATTGAAGAAGCTGAAACAAAGACGGGTATGTAATTAATGCTTTCTTTTACGGATTAAGTTATTGCGTTGTTTCGTCATTTTGTTGTAAACTGACAGGATGTGGAACTGAACGTTCACCAGGTCTGACAAGTGGGTTTCCTCCTGGCCCTCCATTTTTTCCACTCTACAATTCCAGCTGCTGATCTACGGCCAATGTCGTTCGCACCGACAACAAGCGCAATCGTCTAAATGGTATAGATTGACACTAGTTTGTCAGCTTTGACTTTGAATTTTTTTATTTCCGAATTAAGGGCCGGCAGCGACCCAAAAGTGGGTAGGAAAGGTCAAAAACTAAAAAGTACATGTTTTATTTACCTTTGAGGAACGATCTTTTTTGGACGGAAACATTTATTCTTGGCGACATGTTTTGGGTTGGTAAGGAGTTAAACAAATTTTACAAAAAAAGATTTTGGATAAAAAAACATTCACATTATTAAGGAAAAGTCTGACGACATAAGAACAGGTACTTCGTTTTTATGTCAAAATGCCCAAGACTACGTATTCAACAATGTCTTAAGAGATCTTGATGATATCTTCTTAAATAAGAGAGTTATTCAGAGAAGTAATGAATTAAACATTATCTAAGTGCCTGGTCAGCAAAGTTCTAAAAAAGGTTGATCAGCAGTAAGGACTCGAATAAGGCTGACCGATAAGGTCAGCGATAAGAAATACATGTTGTTTCTAATGACACTATGTCTTTAGGTTTCACAAATAGTCAAATGTATCCCTCTTTTGTCAAACAGAACATTACAGCATAACGCACATTTTTAAGTAAAGACATATGAAAACAGAAAGGAAGATTTTTTTTATGAACATCATGCATTACTCACATTATTTGTTTCTGCACTTGGAAGTTATTCATTATTGAATCAATTTTCATTCTCATCAAAAGTTCATGTTGTTAAACATGAAATTTGGTATTCCAAACAGTCTGGAACAGACTGCACAAATTGCTATGTGCACCTGTCGGGGTTCGAACCCACGACCTCTCGCTCTGCAGGCGGACACTCTACCGCGTCTCTATAAAAGCTAGCTCTATAGCGAGACAGTATAAGTGCCGCTATATACATTGTATACCCGGTTACACATTCCCCCTCCGTTTTGAAATTCGTCCTCGAATTTCGGAGACAAAGGTCAATTCGCAATGACCTTGAGGCATATCGTATAACACGGGTCCCTCGTTGGGCGCCAAATGTAACAGACTGCACAAATTGCTATGTGCACCTGTCGGGGTTCCAACCCACGACCTCTCGCTCTGCAGGCGGACACTCTACCGCGTCTCTATAAAAGCTAGCTCTATAGCGAGACAGTATAAGTGCCGCTCTTCCACAGTTCCTTCCAAAAGACCACATCACTGTAAATGTGTCTGGCATACTGTCCAGTACAGACCAAGACTTCTTATTGGATGTGAAAAGCACTGAAGATTTCCAGGTGATGCCAGTTTACTGCTTTCAGTGCTGCGATAGACCAGGTACTTAATAGAAAAATAAAAGTTGTTCTTTATAACACTCTAAGATATTCGCATATACTCTAACATATCATAATTATTCAAGTTTACATATGCATTTATTACACAAAGGTTATATTCTGCACTCGTTTCCTTTTTTGCCATTGTTGCATCTTTTCTTTTTTTATTAATACTGTTTATAGCATTTAATTCACGAAAAGTTACCAATGTAAGAACTTGTTAATAAACAACAGCATGTAATTTCACAATGCCCGTATACAATAAAAAAACTACACTTTTTTAACTCTAAAGTTTAAGTTTTCATCAACTTCAGCCTGCAGAAACGAGAAAATCGCAAATGGCAAACGCCCATCCTGCAACAAGATGTCAGACATTGAACAACATTATGGTTCTGCCATGGTCATCCTGAAGAAAAAAACCGTTTTTCACAGGTGCGCTTCTTCATGGACAACCTGAAGAAACTGTTCAAGGTGGATGACATTACAGATTCCAATAAGCTTTTACAACAATTGAAAACGCAAGTACCTGTCACTTACAGAGGTCGCTGTGCCAACACAGGTGTGGAAATCCTCTCTGTAAAACACCGAATTGATGCATAACTTTTGCTACTGCTATTTGTTTTTTTGATATAGTGAAGAATATCTTTGAGTTAAAAATTGATACCATCTCTATGCCTCATAAACTTCACTCAAGCTTTTTGAAAACTTGACTCAATTATTTTATGGATGTCAATTTGTAATAAGAAATATCAAACATTTTCAAACCTTATTCTTATTTTATATTTTTATATTTACTGATCATTCTCACAGATTGCATAATTTTCTATCTCATAACTTTTGTTAAAATTGCACCTGTGTGCTATTTTGCAAATGTATCATTTACATTTCTGCTTGCCATATTTTTAAGATATTGAACAATTATCTGTCATCACTTGCATTGCCTTTGCATTCACAATTTTTTGTCAATCGCTGCATGTACACATTCTTAATATGCAACCTAAACAAATGGGCATAATCCATGTGCACATCTGTCTTTGCCTCATTCCTATTAATGATTTAAACAATGTCAAATTCTTAAAAAAAGAATATAACTTATTTACACAATTATTTTTATTTCAGATTGTTCAGCTCATATTTGTTACTTTAAATAAAAAATCACTTGCTATTTATCATTCCTGACAGAACATTAATTATGTGAACTACATCAGCTAAAATAATTTTCTTCCATTATAAAACAACATCAGTATTTGCGTTTTTGATTTTTAACAGTTGGAATTAATTCCTTACGGCTATTGACATAGCAACTTTTGCAAACCTTAGTATTTGAAATTTCAATTTGTGCTCACAACTACTTCCAACAGGTGCAAATCATTTATTACGGCTATTAATATTGCAACCTTTGCACACCTAATTATTTGAACTTTTGCTTTTTGCTTACACATACTTTCCACAGGTGCAAATCACTTCTTACGGCTATTGACATTGCACCTTTTGCAAACCTTAGTATTTGAACTTTTACCTATTGTTTACAAATGTTTCCCACAGGTGCAAAATCACTTCTTACGGCTATTGACATTGCAACTTTTGCAAACCTTAGTATCTGAACTTTTGCTTTTTGTTTACAAATTCTTTGCACATGTGCAAAACACTCATAATGGCTATTGACATTGTAACTTTTGCTAACCTTAGTATTTGAACTTGCGAGTTTTGTTAACAAATACTTCCCACAGGTGCAAATCACTCTTCCCCACAAAACACTAACTGTATAGTGCTATGGATCGAATTAGAGCGAGCCTTTTTTGTTGTCTCCTACAGCAATTTTGTACTTGTAATGTGCATTGGTACCATTTAAACCTGATGTATGACTGTTATGCTCGCCATACATGGAGGAAATAAAAGATCTATCTACCTATACAAATCACCGCCAACGCATCCCACTGGCTTTTCAAATCGTTAGTCTAGAAATAAACCATTTCACATTAATGGAATAAATTCTCACTCGCTTCAGACCTGAATATTTGGAATTCAGCTATTGAAGATAAACGTATCTTTACCCACCTGTAAACCTCTGGAAGTAGGGGTTACCTTGTCATAGGTTTTACTTAACACAATGCTATATTTTCCAAACGATTGCTACATCGAGAATAAATGCACAAAGGGACATCTTTTGGAAAAAAATAAAACCACAGCAATATAGATTTGGAACAGAAGCAACGGCCTTGTGAGATAAATAAGTCTCTTTTGGTCTTTTTTAACGAATGTATGAAATTTGTTATACGCTATGCCTTTTTGTGGACACCCTTGCGGTGAACAAGAAAAACGATTACGAGATGATCTTTTCAAAATAGCAAAATTGCATCCGTCACTAATTACCCGATGTTTCGAGTTTTCTCGAGTCTCCAGTCCTTTTTCAAAGTCAAAACACGTCTAGTAGTTTTATTATATATTTATATTCGTTCATGACATTTTCATCATTCAAAAGCAAAATTGCATCTGTCACTAATTACGTTTTTATTTCCGTCATAAGTTCCCATGACTGCTACAGAAGGGGCATGCCATTCAGCAATGCAAGGCTGAAATATTACTCTTTAGAAAGCCTTGGTCTGAATTTTCTAGAAGGTTTTTTTCAGAGATTCCGATGTAAACATATATTTAATCATCTTCATGCTGCAATTTTGATTACACCCTTCTAGCTGATTCCACTGCCAATCAACTTGTTTTCCTATAGAACATATTTGGTAAGGACCTAGGTGAATTTCTTAAAATTAGAACACTATTTTATGACATCATCAAAGCCTTTGGAAAAGTCCGGCACAGTGGTTTGCTTGTCAAGTTACAAGAATCAGGTGTTTGTATCATTTTATTTTCATGGTTTTGTGATTATTTCACCGAACCTTCAAGGGCTTCTGAAATCATTATATGAAACTATCTACTTCTTATACATAGGTCCCAGTTTGAATACGCTGAAACTGTTTGAGATAAAAGCACTGATAACGAAAAAAATGAATTGCGAAAAGAACGAATGTGGAAGATTTGTAATCGGAGCAACAAAGTAAGTATCGTTCTTTGTCCTTCATAGAGAGCTATGCTGGTCGACTCTTTTTCAAAGATGCCTTGATCATAAATTATGCCATCTATTCAAAATGTATAACGTATTGTCCCAGAGAAATTTCGAACTCCGTTGCGCTTCTAATATCTGATCGTATTTTCTTTTACTAGCTTTTACTATTCGTCATTGTGCCTGCTACTGTACGAGCGTGGAATAACTTTCAAGAACACGCGCGGAATAGTCCTTCAATTTCAGTTTTCAAACGGTTTCTATATAGCCAACTCCTTATTTGCCCCTCCTACTTTACCACCGAAAGAGACGACTGCAGTTCATTTATGTTAGAATACGTACTATTTTCAGTGCTCTTAACGACCACCTTTTTCTGCAAAAAAAATATTGTAGAATTCGCCCTTATGCACTTGTATTGAAGTTTAAATAACACTCATTATTTTATGCAATGTATTTTATACTCAACACCAGAGAAGAACTCATATCAGAAATTACAACTGCAGAACCTTTACTATTGTTCAGAATTTCATGAAGGATTCGTAGATTATCTAAACTGTCGCCTTCTCTCTTTCTGGCGTGCCCATCTGTCATTTTCCCTCCTTTATCGCTTGTTCAGCTCCTTTGACTTGTTTGTATATATTGTCGAACATTGCACGAACATTTTCATATAAATAGTGTTAACATGCTAAAAACTTACTCATACATATTTTATCTCCTTACGTATTCAATATTCCGCTTATAAATGTAAGTAAAACGAACCGGAGAAACATAGTTAGCGTGCGTTTTAATCCGATTCAATAGATTATGTGTATAGTGGCATAAAATATTGCATAATTGGATCGCGTTCATTACCAGTTTTTTACCACGTTTAGATTGAAGACAAGATTAAACTATTTGAGATTTGTATCAGGGGTGAATCAAGAGCTTGAGCAATCTTAAATTTATCATCGCTCAGTTTATGAATGTTATATTACGTTCCAACTGTAATATCTGCGTATTATTTTATGCATTTGGGTGAAAGAATGTGGAATGAATTGATCATTTCACTCTGGCTCGAGTGAAATGATAATTTAGATCATTCCACTCTGTACAGACAACTCGAGACTATTTTTTATAAGATTTGCTTCCCCTGACTTGGAAATGTACATGTATGTAACAAGTTGAGTACATGTTTGTTGTCGTCTGTAGTGCAATAGATGACACTTTGGACAAATCGGTTAGAATTTTCAAAATCAAATTATACATTAGTTTTAATAAAACAAACATTTTTACGATTGATTATAACTATTAAAAAAGAACGAACTTACCAATTTATGCTTGAAATATATCATAAATATATAATTGGTATGTTTTTCAAGAATTATTAAGTACCGCCTTGGAACGGTCAGTAAAATGTAAATTTACTGGGGGTTTAAACCAGTTTATGTGCACCAACCTCACTCTTATCCCAACAATTCTTAATAAAGATAAAACGCAAAAGATAAATCAAACACTAACCGCGTACATGTATGCACAAGCATTTTGAATTTGACCGATTTCCTTCAATAATTTACCTTCATCAGTTCAACAATTCATTTCTCTTTTTTAAAATAATGCTCAGAAAAAGCTTGTCCAAACGCTGAACGATAAAGGAGTCCAGCCTTATCAAATAGCTCAGATCATCGGCCGTAAAAACCTGAACAAATAAAACAGATTGATTCCTAACTAGCTTAAATAGGCCATGTTTTTTTCCCGACATCTTTCAAGAAAACTTTCAAAGTCTGCGCTCCATCCTTCTCAAAAGCATCTTCGGGCACATCTTCGACATTTCTCTGGGATTTTCGTAAGCACAAAATTTAACGGAAACGTGACATTCAACTTTAATAGATATGAAACTAATTCCTGTCTCAACAACTAAACATCCTTCGGCTGCACTGAGCATGACTTGATCCCGAAAAAATACCGTAAGATCAAGAGTCTGAGAGCGACAGTGAATAGATCTATATACACTACGAAGAACACTAAACACAGACTTCCGTTGCTTTAACAAATGCACACTTTTATAAGTCAATCTTTTATAATTTAAATCTGTTGAAATTGTTCTTGAATGTACAAAAACTACCACAAGCTCAAGCTTCATTTAATTGTATTTCTACGCGATATATTTTTTTCTTTCCGAAATCCTTTTGATTAAATACTTGCTATGTACCTCAATAAATCTTTAGAAAAATAGGTTTCGTTGATGGAAGTAGTGTTTTATCTAAAAAAAATTCAATTCCAGCAAACACTTCCACAATAATATTTATTGATTTCAGTGTAAGATCGTATTTTATTTCACGAGAGGTCACAGAAATCTATTTATTATAAAATATTGACATTTGTTCTAATTCGATGCCGTTATTTCACGAAATGCCTAGTGTCATATTGTAAAGCCCTTGTGTCAGGTAGAGTTTGCAAAGTATCTCCAGAGTTGAACAATTTTGCAGCATTTCCCTATGCATTATCTGAGATTCAATCTTCTTTCATAACATTTTATTCACTGAGCTTTGTCATTATCATCATAAATAACGAAAAACATATTTCCATTTCACAAAAAAGAACATTTTATGTCTGTAAGCAAATGCTATTAAATTTTAAAATAAAAATAAAAATGACCGACGCATTGACAAATTCGAAATCAAATTTCTTTAAGGCATTCGTGCAACATGCAATGCAGCTATATATTTAAGCCTGCATCCATGAAGTTAATACAGTTACCGGATACAGGAAAGAAGCAAGTACACATTTAAATCAATCTTTTTCTTGAGTTTGTCGTAAATCTGTACAAGTAATACACAAAATAAATTACTTCTGTAACGTATTGTGCAGAATATTTTACGAGTTTTTCTAAATAAATGTATTACGCTCGATGGTGCACGGTGGTAGAGACGTTAGCTAAATCATGTGCAGATAATAACTAGTTTGGTTGTTATACAAATATCATGAATCTACGTATATATGCATTTAGGCATTATTTCCAGTACGGGTTTGATCGTCAAATGAATCGGCTTATCAATGTCTAAGTCATGCCCCGTTCTTTATGACTTAGTGGTTTCATTTCTAAATTAGACAATTCGTTAAACAGTTGAGGTATTATACAATCACTTGGAAGTTCACGGTCAAATTAATCGCTAGATTCCCCTCCCCCAACAATTATTTTATTAAATAGGTCTTAAGAGAGCATCTTACTTCCCTAAAGAAACGTTATATTGGGGTATAAACGTCGGTATCGGCTACTAAAAGGAAAGAGCCGATGGATTACACTGGACTACAATGTAAAACATCCTTGATAGGCTTCAGAAACAATGTATTGTTGACTGAATATAAGCACTGTCATAATGAATTGTTTCTGTTACTTAATAAATCGTATTCAAATTTTTGATTGACATCTGCAAAACCTTTCACGTGTTGCATAGCTCTACGCGATATCAAACCATCGCCATTTGACTGTCTGACATTTTGGTTGATAGTTACATTATAAACTATCAAGTCCATTTCATATCTTTCTGACATATTGAGAAACCAGCAACGCGAGCTGGTGGTGAGATTTATTTTCTAAATGTAAACATAGTAAAACATAATTCAGGTCAAAGTATAATTCAATTACGACCGAATACAAGCAAACATGCGTTACTTTATCCCTTATGTCTAATTATCAGGTGAGGGGGATTATGGTGCTGCTCTTCACTCTAAACGACACGAAATTCATTTCAATACACCGAGGGGAAATCATCGTGTTCATTTGACTTGTTACAAGATGTCCTGTTATTTTCTAGTTGACAGTAAGTTGACAGCAAGTAACGACAGCTCAAGTTGTTTGTTTTTTACCGGTAATGCCACATTAATGCATGTATATTAAGGAGTGTGTCTCTGCTGTTGTTTGTTTACCTTAATGACAAGCATTTTCACGTTAAAGCACCGAAAATCACGTCTTGACAAAACTATCGTCCTCAAAAGGAATACTATGAAGAAAACAGCGATCCAATAGTTATATATTTAGAGTACGGTGTTTAAGTCAATGTGACTGATTATGATTAATGCACGCAAGAATGACAATCAATTTTAACTTTATGAAAACCATGTTAAAAGGTACTCGGCCTTATAAATTCTTAACAGTAGACATACAGCGTACGAACAACTCAAAGGACAACACACCATTTAACCTGAGGAGCATCGGTGCTGGAGATGTGTGTCAAACAGATGTAAGAAAACAAGATTTTTTTTATACGTACATTTTTTTATAAGTCCTTGACACTATTGTTAGCCGACTGTAATAAGTTGCGATTCAAAGAACATTTCGCAGCTACAGTTCCTTATAGTTCCCTTGTGTTTACCTCATGTGTTACATAAAACAAGGTGTTTATACAAAACACATTCAGCTAGTCTATCGACAGTGCAAATTGCAAACTATTATTTTTGAAGTATACTTTGCTCTCACTTGTTTTCAATGAGTTACAGGTAAAGGTCAACAAATTAAGAAATATTGTTTTTAGAAAGTTGACTTTTAAATAATGAAACAAGTCATTGTGTACAGATTGTGTCCATAAATGAAGAATGGCTAACCCTTTTCTTTATTCAATACCTTTGTAGCATATCTTATTTGATATCGTTGAGATGTCGTTTATTGTAAAGTGATTTTCCCGTTTCGAACCTTTTATTACTTCATTAAATTAACTGTCAATATAAACCACCATTTGTACTTCAATTGGGAGGCGCTCTTCCCTAAATGTATTCACAAGGGAAAAAGCTGAACACATTTCACGGATGACGTTTTGGTAACATTTCTCTGAATTTCATTTTTAAAGGAAATTAAAGACAATTTGTACTAGACATAACAAAATGCAGCGATGTCCCGAAGGTGAAATTGTGCTTTGTTTAACACCCAAATTTGGTATTAAAAGTGTTGCACTTGTGATTAATGTCAACGAAGAGTGATAATCTCACTCATACACCTTCTTCTATTCAAAGAGTGCAAGTTATATTTCTGTCGAATCAAGCATAAGAGCACTTAAGTTCTTGAAATTACTATATCAGTTTATACGTTTTATTTCACTGTTTCCGTTGGTTTCAAGATGATAAGTGCTCTGATGAGGCTTATATTTCTTATTAAGTAATACTGATGAATGTTGAAACAAGTGTGAGGTTATAACTATGCTGGTATATTATACCTTACATAAATGTGACCCTTCTTTGTGAATATAAAGTTGATCGGTCCGTATATCAATGTATTTTAATAAAAGTCCAGATTTTATGACGTCAGCGGTCCATATCATGTTTTTGGCCGGTCCGGACCTCGCCAAAAATAATATGGACCGCTGACGTCATACAATATGGACCGCTTACGTCATTAAACTGTTGAGTGCTGCTTGTAATTTTCACAAAGACATTTTTTCGCAAGAAAATATATTAGATTTGTTTAATAAAACGCATCAAAGGCACTGCATTTTAAAATTATTAAGTGGTAAAAAATTGTTCGGTATAATATAAGAAATATAACACACCACTTCGGGTCATATGGATATGGCATTATAAGGACCGGCCAGTCAGCCCTCGAAGGTGAATGGACCTCGGCTAACGCCTCGGTCCATATACACCTTCGGGGGCTGACTGGCCGGTCCTTATAATTACATATGACCCTCAGTGGTGTGTAATATTTCTTAATTAAGCTCCACGTATATATCGGATCCAGTAACCTCGTGTTTTACGCCCGTTTCAATGCAGTTCTCCCATCATTTATCGGTTAAGCTATTTTATGAGTGCTATGTTTGTGGTGTTTGCATTTGTAAATGCGGTTTTCGTATATGTTTATGTTTATAGTTCGTTTGGGCCCTTGCATTGTACTTCTAAACATAGTTTATTTTTTTATTTCAACTACGTTGTTAGGGTCAGTATAACATAAGTATTAACGGACAGTCTATTGGCATCTGTGTGACGAGGGAAGTCATAAAAGTTTTGAGTGGCTTCCATCTTAAAAAATAGTACATGTCACGAGCACGTTAGATA